>NW_006921602.1:16477301-16504877 GCF_000298275.1 Orycteropus afer afer
AATCCTACTTCTGTAGTGATACTAACTCGGAAACCCAAGGAGGGGTCGCTATGAGTCGGGGCCGACTCGACGGCAAACAACAACAACAACAACAACAATCACTGTGGGAGTAGATTGCCCAATCTTGCTTCTGAGGAGTGGCTGGTGGGTTTGAACCACCAGCCTTCTGGTTAGCAGTCAAATGCTTTAGGTACTAACCCTAAAACAGCTTTAGGTTCTCTGTAAATATTGTTGTTGTTGTTGTTATGTGCCGTCGAGTAGGCCCCAACTCATAGCAACCCCTCCTTGGGTTTCCAAGGCAGTATCACTACGGAAGTAGGATTGCCTTAGCCACAAAAATGAATATTAATCCTCATTGAGGCCCTAATCACTCAGTGAAGCTGTGCATATTTCATGAACTGCTGTAATGAAGAGTGAGGAAAACTGAACTAAAACCATCCTGTAAAGCATATTCAAAATGACAGTATTAAACTTCGTTATAGAAAAGGTGCATTCAGATGTGAAATAAGAAAAAATACAGAATTGGGAAAGAGAAAAGGAGGCTTAGAATGGTCAAGGGCCATCTTTAGCTACCTGGTGAGTGGTCTCAGACAAGTGTAAGACTGTTTTTTCTATGAGAGGATGTTAAAGGGAGAATTAACCAGAGAGTTTGGTCTTTTTCTTAAATGTTGTATTGCTTGATGATGTCATTTATTCATATTGTTCATATGCCTCAAGCTTCCTAAAAGTAATTACACAAACAGAAACCTATATACCATTGTTCATTACAGCACGTTTCACAATAGCCAAAAGATAGAAACAACTAAAAATGTCCATGGACAGATAAATGGATTAATAGAATGTGGTACGTACACACAATGTAATACTGTTTTTCATGTGAACTGTTGAGTCAGCCACAAAGATATAAAGCTACTATGTGCATGAATCTTGAAAATACCATGCTGAATGAAATAAGTCAGTTATAAAAGGACAAATATTGTATGATCTCAATGATATGAAATAAGCAAATATACAGAAACCAAAGATTATGTTTCTGTGTTTACCATGGGAGAGAGTTTTTGCTTGGAGGGCATTAAGATTGTGTTAGTGGTGATTATGTTAATGGTAGTGGAATAATTTGGAGAAGGATAGTGAAAATAGTTGTACAATTTGAAGAGTGTATATAGCTTGTGATGCTGAATTGTACATGTAGATATTGTCAAGATGACATGCTTTCTTATGTATATTTTCACCACAGTAAAAAAAAAAAAAAGAAAAACAAACAACAACAATAGCAAAACAACAATTAGAGTGTTAAACTTTATGGTAGCAAATATAAGATTAAAAACACTCAAGGAAGGGACTTTATTGTGGACATTAAGTATTGCTCGGAGCCTAAGTTAAGAAGCAGGTGTTATCTGTTCCTAGGTAATGGCAAGGGCTGTGGGTTCTAATCCCAATCCTGTTCCTCCAACTTCATCATCTTCATTATCCTTGCCGTCTCCTGATTTCCTCCTTTCTAAAAGGAGATACCAAATATCATTTGAGACATTTCCTAAGTAGGATATGGTTGTACCGAGTTATGAAGATGCACTCTTTGCTTGGAAAATAAAGGTCCTTTTCAATGTTTAGCTTCCTGTCTTATTCTTTTGTACCTCATATAGCAATATCATTCCTTTTGTCTTCAGGAGAAACTACACAGATGTCAAAGCGATTAAATAGGAAGATTTAATATGAAGATGATGGCTATCCCATCCTTCCAAATCCAGTTGCTGTTTCCTGACTGTTGGTGACCTCATGTGTGTCAGGGTAGAGCTATGCTCTTTTCAAGGGCTTATTGTTCAGAAACAGATCACCAGGCCTTTCTTCTGAGGCACCTCTGGGTGTATTCCAGCCTTCAGCCTTTTGTTTAGCATCTGAGCTGCATTAACTGTAGCACCCAGGGACTCCACATTGATCCTTGGCCTTTCCACTTACTAATTACTATTCTTTCTTTCTTTTTCTTTTTTCCTTTTCGTGCTTAATTCAAATGGGCTTTCTTGAAACGAACTGCAGTTTTTTGAGTCACCCCTACCACCCAGCAGCTTTGGGATAAAAATGTAATGTAGAATATCCTACTTTGAAAAGATTCCTTTAAAGAAATAACTTTGTGCGAAAACAAAGAAACAGGAAATAGCAAAAGCAAGCCTTGCCCAACTCCTCCTTTTTTTAAGTATTAAATTTTGTGAAGGAAACCTCCATCCCCCAAGACTGTGGTATGTCTATTATGCCTTGGGGGAATTAAAGTAACAAATGAAGTTTAAGCACTCTTCATTGTTGTGTAGTTTCTTAGTAGTGCCTTCTAAAAGAAAAAAAAAAAAAAAACAAACTCACTGCCCTCCAGTCAATTCCAATTCATAGTGACTCTATAGGACAGAGTAGAACAGCCCCCATATAGTTTCCAAGGCTGTAAACCTCTGTGGAAGCAGAGCAACTGGTGGATTTGAAATGCCGACCTTTAGATTCACAGCCGAATACTTTAATCACTGTGCCACCAGGGATCCTTTGAGTAGTACCTTAAAGGCGTGCATTTGTCTGAACACATACCTAGATCTTACATTACTTGTTTTCTGGCTCCAAAATAACCATCACTTGTGTGTCTCCCTCTAGCCCTTGAATAAAAGATAAGCAAAAATTGTGTTTTGAGAAAGATTCTCAAGGACCATGTACCCCCAGCTTTGTTGCTGGGGCTCTGTCTTTCTCCTGGTCTCTACTCTTCCCTGGATACCAGCTTCAGAGTCAATAGTGACCAGGGAATCAGATTGGTCATCCTGCAGTCCATATATACTTTTAAAGATCAGAGTCAGCATGGCCACTGTTTTGAAGTTATCTCCAAGAAGACCACATACATGAAAATGAAGGGAAAACATAGTCTCTTCAAGATTTACAGACTATTTTAAATGTTGAGGGTGGAGGTGTGTTTCTTAGTGATCATCCTTTCAACAGGTAGGAATCTAAATGTAAAAATTAATGTAATGATTTTTATGCACTTGAGATATTATGTTTAGAGCTATTGATTCCAGGCATACTGCCCCTTTAATAAAGTCTCATTTTAAATATATGTGTATGTGTGTGTGTGTGTGTACATAAGCTTTCTCTGCTGCTGAGGGGTCTCCTCTCCAAGGTGTAATTATGTCTAGATGGGGAAGGAGCAAAGGAAAACTAGGGCCTTTGTCCCTTTTGTATGCATGAGTCAGTGGGCTACCATCTAGTCTGAGGGGAATGGGGCAAAAGCCAGCTTTTTGCCTGCCAAAAAAAAAAAAAAATGTTTTCACAGCTGACAGCTGTATGCAAACAGTAACAGTACATTGCGGTGAGCATCTTAAAATACAGAGAATCAAGACTATTGGATTTGAGCGGGAACCAAGTCATCCAGGGCCAAGTGATTGTACTCAATCTGGTTTTCTCTGATTGGGTCTGTTTTTTTTCTCTTCCCAACCACACAGACATTGGCCATTATGAGAGTGAACATGGGGGTGATGTGCTTGGCTAAATCTCTAACCATTAAAGTAAGTTAATGAGTGTGAATATAGAGATTTCTTTTCATTAGGAAACAATATTCATAGTGTGCTACCATTTAGCACCAAAGGCACTTTCAGTGGATTGGAAAAAGGTGCTTTTTCTATAATCCTGTACCAGGTGAACAGCTAAGTAAGTAGTGGATGCAGGCTGGACAATTTTTTGCAGGGCACGACCTGACCAACTGTCCATGGCACACTGCCTGAAGTCTTAATCTTAGCCTCTCTCTTCCCTGCTGTGCTTCTTGTACACCTTTTGTGTTTTGTCTTACTAACTGTATAAAGATGATCAAGAGTGCGTGGAAATACACTGACTGAGAGTAGAAATGATCAGTGAGGGCACCCACTCCTCCATCTCAAAACACACGCTCAGACTATCTGGAATGGTTCTGATGGGTGATAATGTGTAGAAAAACAGGCTGTCTTAGATCTAGTGAAGCAAATCCAGTTTCCAAAACTACAATCTGCTAAATGTCGTTCACTCTCCATTTCTCTCTGGGACTGTTTTCCTTCCTTACAGAAAACATAGACATAACATTATTAGCATTGTATGGTACTAGAACCACTACTTGAAAGCAGTGTTGGTGGTACTGCTGCAGTTAGCTGTATTCTGAAGGATGGAGGCCTTCACCAACCTGACGTCTAGAATTCTAGCTATTCAGTAGACTTCTTGCAAGGAATCTTAAATGGAGAAGTGTGTGTGTAATTTGACCACAGAGTTTGTCCTCAGTCTACTGTGTTTTGTGGGGAATGGTCCCATTTAATGAAAACAACTGGTCATTCTCTGTGTACATAAGTTACATCCACATAGCACTAATGGTTAGCAACTCTTACCCTTGCCACTCTGGGATAGTGGACAGATCCTCACCAAGGGTCCTGTGCCTTTTCTGTTTCTGACTGCAGACAATAGCATTTATGCATAGTTTAGGAAACAGCAGATGCTGTGTGCATAAGACACCCAGGCTGTACAATAAAGAAAACTGGTTATTGTAGCCAAAATAAAGTATGGGAGATGATGCATCTTCCCTCTCCACTGGAAAACAAAATGGGGGGTGTCTGTATATATTCTTTGGTAATTAGTGCTACAGAGTTGAGCTGCTCCTTCCTAGCATGAACTCATTCATGTCCTTAGATGCTCACAGGAAATAGTTAACATCACCACAAGGAATGTTCCAAAGCCAAGACTGAGACCTCAGATTCTATTGCATGTGCAAGTGTCGGCCAGAATTAACAAATGCTAGGCCTCCTGAAGCCTCTCTTGTTCTCTTTGGGATGAGGACAGTACAAGCAAATATCACTAGGTGGCATAACTGCCCTGGTGTATTACTCTTGTGGAGCCATGCTTGTAACTGCTGTGGGATGCTTTGATGATAGACCTGATAGGATTCCTGTCCAGAAAGCACTGATACAATTCATTCTGGTCAAGTTGAGGATTCCATTAGCTTGACTCCAGGAGAAAGAGAAGCCATGTGTTAGGATCTATCACCACAAGCCTCTGCACATCACAATTAATCCTGCCCAGGCTGCTGCTGAGACAGAGCTGTGGAACAGAGCTTGGGCTTTCGAGTTCATAAATCAATAAGCCTCACAGGGATTGTTTGTCTATGCCCAACCCCCACCAGCTGCTGTCCCGTCCAATTTTATGTATTATCAAACCCACCAGGCACTCCTTGGAAGGAAGGTTGGGCAATCTACTTCCGTGGTGATACTGCCTCGTAAACCCAAGAAGGGGTTGCTCTGAGTCGAGTCTGACTCAATGGCACATAACAGCAACAATAACATGGAGCCCTGGGGGTGTATTGGTTAAAGCACTCAGCTGCTCACCAAAAAGTTGACAGGTTGAACCCATCAGCTATTCTGTGAAAGAAAGATGAAGCAGTCTGCTTCCCTAAAGATTTACAGCCTTGAAAACCCTATGGGCCAAATCTGTCCTGTGCTATAGGGTTGCTGTGAGTCAGAATCGGCTTGCTAGCAATGGATTTATATTATATATAAACTCACTGCTGTCGAGTCATTCCTGACTCCTAGCGACCCTTCCTTGGGTTTCCAAGGCAGTTTCACTATGGAAGTAGATTGCCCAGTCTTCCTTCTGAGGAGCAGCTGGTGGGTTTGAACCACCAGCCTTTTGATTAGCAGTCAAATGCCTTAGGCACTACACCACTAGAGCTCCATACATATGTGTGTGTGTGTGTGTGTGTGTGTACACACAGATATTGCTTAATGTCCATTTGGCCAATGAGTAACTACGTATATGTCTGGGGTCCCATACTTTTTTTTTAGAGAAAGCAGCCCTCCTTTTATTTATTATTTTCCCTAATGATCTTAAAGACCCTAGACCCAGACTCTTACAGCACTGGACCATGGGTGAGATACTGGCAGTTGAGGCAGAGAACATGACTGTGGGCTTGGGCTCTCAGGCTTTGTCATGGGGCAGGTAGGCAGAACGGTGGGTAGGGTTGGGTGTGCCTGCTCCCTCCCCACTAGATTCCTCTTGCTCCACTCAAGCAGCCACCCTCTCAGCCACCACTGCTGCCCCTGTCAGTTCCTCTTGCCTTTGCCAGCAGCTCTCGCAGTGGCAATGGCTGTGACAAGGACATCTGGAAGCAGGCTCCCATAAGGTTTTAATATGGTGTTCATACAATGTCCGAATCATATAACGTCCTATTTCACAGAACATATCATGGACAGTAAGCTGTGCATATCTATATATGTGTGTTTAAAAACCTTTCTGATTCCTTCCAACTTTAAGATGCCACATTATCATTTTCTTTCCACCCTCAGTGCCTTGTTCCTCCCTTACTTTTCTTTAACACCCAACCCAGATGCTATCTTCTGCATGAAGTGGCCTGCACATAGTAACTGCCCCACCACCTGAGGCCTAGTGGTATTTCGTTCTGTGGGTGCTTAGTCAGTGGACACAGGCTGAATGTCACAGCTTAGAGAACCCTATGTTCTGTACTACTTCTGTGGGATGGGTGTTTATGACATCCTGTGATCTCTGGGAAGCACAGAGGTTACATGACATCCATAAGAAGGAGGCACTAACATGTTGAATATACTTGTTTATCATTTACTAGGTATGTGGGTTTTTTTTTTTTTTTTTTTTCAAATAAGTTAGCCTCGATTTCCTCACCAATAAACTGGGATGATAATAATACCTACTTCATCATGATGAGAATTGTAAGAAATTCTTTATGTGAAGTGAATGGGAAAGTGCCTGGCAGCGTAGGAGGTGCTCAATAAAAGATTTTAATGTTGTTGTCACTGGAGAAAGTGTCACAGCCAAGACTAAACCCCAACTCATTTGGCTCTAAACCCTGTGTTGGTTTCATTCTTCCACACTCTTATGTTCTTTCCACGATGCCATATTATATCATGTTATTGTTTAAATACTTGGCACCCAGTTGTCTGTAGTGTATTATCTTTTTCATGTATATGTCTTCCAAACTATCTTGTGAGCTCTCTAAAGACAGAAACCATGTACAATAGCACAGTGACTTTCTACATCAGTGCCAAAATGATTTATTAGTCAATGAGAGAGTTTGCTGTGGTTATTAAAATTCTACTAACTATGAGAAGATGCTCCATGTCAGCTTTAGATTTATTAGAAATATTGATACCAAGGATGAAATAAGTTTCCCAAACTGTATTCTACAGGACAGAGGTTGACAATTTTTTTCCCCCTATAAAGAGCCAAAGAGTAGATACTTTAAGCTTTATGGATTATGTGTCTTCTGTCTTACTACTCAGTTCTGCTCTCGTAGCAGGAGAGCAGCCATCAATGATGTATAATGAATGAGTGTGACAGTGTTCAGTAAAACTTCCCAAGCAGGCAGTGCCTGGATTTGACCATGGGCTATGGTTTTCTGACCCCGGCTATTGTTGTTGTTGTTAGATACCCTCAAGATGCCCCTGACTCACGATGACCCCATCTACAGTGGAATGAAACACTGGCCAGTGCTGTGCCATCCCCGTGATCAGTCGCTAGTTGGGTCATGGTGAGCCATGGGGTTTTCATTGGCTGATCTTTGAAATTAGATTTGCAGACCTTTCTTTCTAGTCTGTCTTAGTCAAGAAGCTCTGCTGAAACCTGTATATGAAATCACAGCAACACACAAACTACCACTGAGAGACAGGTGGTGGCTGCAGTGGAGGTGGATTGGTTGGGAATCCAGCCTGGATTTCTCACATGGAAGGTGAGAATTCTACCAGTGAACCTAACATAAGCCAAGAAAAGCCCATATGCACTGCCATCGAGTCAATCCTGACTCCTACTGACCCTAAAGTGTGGCTCATAGAACATGGGTTTTGTGATCAAATCAAATGGGTTTACTATATACTGTCTTGAGTCTTTGAACATCACAGCACTTGTTACTATATTAAAAGCTCTGAGAAGTCCTGCAGTTAAACACTTTTAACTTTGTTTAACCTACATTTCCCTTTTTTATCAGCATGGAATTTTTTTTTTTAGGATATTGATTAAACATCCTGCAGAACAGTAAACCTCTCATCACCAGTTAAAAATGTTAGATTTTTCTTTTTTATTCAAAGCTACTCTTTTTTAAAAATTTTAAGTAATTTGCATTTATGGTATTATTATTTTCATTTGAGGATATGGGGTTGCATAATGACCAACTTCTGCATTTTGGTGTTTGTCTACTGTTTAGTACCTTGTCAGGAATGAGCCTTATGCATTAAATCCAAATAGAGAGATTTGAGAGAGGGTATGTTGTGGTGTTCCTCTCTGTCTTAGCTCCAACATAAGTGGGAGTCTTTAGAAGCCGTGTGGTTTAATACATCTGTCTCCTTGGCTGCTGTGCCATTTTCTCATGACAGTGCTTTTCATCATCTGAAACATGTAATTGCTTTTGACGACAACAAGAGAATTGTGGCAAGAGAACTCTCCACAGTTTCCGAAAACACTGAACTGCCAGCCTTTCAGGTCCACTTAACTCCAGCAGATGTGGTGTTGAGACATGAGGGTTTTCAGACTCAATGGGGGTACCCAAGGGAAAAGTTCTCGGAATGGCTACTTCGGTGGGCAGTTTTTTGAAAGTAGGGATTTATGGACAGAAATTTGTTTACAATACATAGGTGTGATGGAAAACCTCAGTGGAAGACGGTTTAGAACAGATTGAAAAGGGGATTTTCTGGAGCACAGGGGATTTTTAGGGCAGTGAAATAATTATGTGTGATATTTTAATGGTAAACACCTGCATTCCATGTTTGTCAAAAGCCACAGGATTGTACAACACAGAGTCCGTGAATCATGGACTTCCATTAATAATAATGTATCAGTAGTGGTCAATCAGGGAGCTCTGGTAGCGTAGTGCCTAAGGCACTTGACTGCTAACCAGAAGGCTGGCAGCCACTCCTCAGAAGGAAGGTTGGGCAGTCTACTTCCGTAGTGATACCACCTCGGAAACCCAAGGAGGGGTTACTATAAGTTGGGTCCTACTCGATGGCATATAACAACAACAACAACAGTGGTCAATCAGTTGTAACAGGTGTACCACACCAGTGTTGTTGTTAGCTGCTATCAAGTTGGTCCTGACTCATTGTGACTCCATGCACAACAGGCTTGGACCATTGTGGTCCATAGGGTTTTCACTGGCTGAATTTTGGAAAGTAGATTGCCAGCTGTCCTTCCTAGTCTCTCTTAGTTTTCAAGGTTCACTGAGATCTGGTCAGCATCATAGCAACATGCAAGCTTCCATCGGCAGACAAGTGGTATGATACCAATGTTAATAATAGGTGTGTGTGTGTGTGTGTGTGTGTGTGTAGAGGTATATGGGACAGTGTACTTTATGCCTCATTTATATGTAAACCTAAAAGTGCTCTAAAAAAAAAAGACCATTATTTTTTGAAGGTGATTCTGTGCTTTGTAGCTCAATGACTCTCGGCTATGGTTGGAAGAGAAGCAAGTCTTGACTCCCATCAAAGACCAAACCAGTTGTCATAGAGTCGATTTTGACTCATGGCATTTTCATGGCCTATGGTTTTCAATGGCTACAACCTTTCAAAAGTAGATCACCAGGCCTTTCTTCCTGGCTCACATTAAGGTCCAGGAAATGTTGTGTCCTCAAAGAGCTGTATGTTAAGCAGAAGAGACTAACAGAAAGTCCAAGCCCTACTCTGCCTGCTGGTCCCTATTTAAAACCTTCTGATAGTCTTCCTACACAGATGAGAATTGTTAAAGGAGACTACGTGGGTCTTGTTGGAACTGACGTCAAAGTCTCCTTGTGTCTTGAGCTTGTGAAATTTCTAAAACTGCACATGCCAGCAGATCCTTCCTGTCACACAAAATAATCAGAAACAGGCTAGCTGCTCAGCCATGTCGCTCATTGGGTTTTAAGGGCAGAGACCACCCAGAGGAGATTTGGGGTGTGGGGCAGGAGGGAGACAGTCCCCCAGGAAAAGAGTCTTGTCCCACCATCTGTGTGACTCTTCACAGAGGGCAAAAACCGTATATCGAAATCATGTCTTTGCCTTCCTCGCTTTCATGGTCTTGTTCAGTTACTGACATCTCAGAAGGTCTGGCTAACCAGAAAGAGGAGACCAGAACACAATGTTCAGCTCTGGTTTCCTGGGATAAAGTGGGCACTGGGGTAAGTGAAATTGAATAACTTGGGAACAAGGTATTGAAAGCTTATGGAGTAAAACATGCCAAGTAGACCTGTATATAATTTAACCAGTAATAGTTGCACAATCTTACTGTAAAGTGTTGTGGATATGATTTAGTTTTAAATATAATTGAGAGGGAATAATTATAAAAGATGCTGGTTTAAAATACACACTTATCAAGATAAATCCCAGGGTAGTTTAGAACAATCAGGTCATAAGCTTTGTTAAGATATTTCTAGCCCCTTTTAGGGGTTCTGGTGGTACAGTGTCTAAGGCACTTGACTGCTAACCAGAAGGTCGGCAGTTCAAACCTACCAGCCACTCTGGGGAAGGAAAATGGGGCAATCTATTTCTGAAAAAATTTGCTACCTCAGAAACCTGAAGGGGGTCATAATGAGTCAGAATTGACTCAGTGGCAGTGAATTTGTTTGTTTGTTTTTGGTGAGGCCCTTTTAGGAAACGTTCTCCTTTTCCCAAAAAACCAGTACTAGCTGCTGCCCAGCTGACTGTGATTCACGGCCACTCCATGTGTCAGAATAGAACTGTGCTCCCTAGGGTTTTCAGTGGCTGACTTTTCAAAAGCAGATTGCCAGGCCTTTCCTCAGAGGCATCTCTGGGTGGACTCCAACCTCCAACCTTTTGGTTAGCTCCTGCTGCTGTTGTTGTTATATGCCATCAAGTCCAACCCGACCCATAGCGACCCCTCCTTGGGTTTCCCAGGTGATATCACTACAGAAGTAGATTGCCAAACCATTGGAGTGGCTGGTCTGTTTGAACCACCAGCCTTCTGGTTAGCAGTCAAATGCCTTAGGCACTAGCATTTAACTGTTAGCATCACCCAGGGACTCCCATTTTCCAAAGGAATATCTAAATACCTAGTTATATAAATACATGTATCACTTAGGCTCCCTGGGGAGTTTTAAAGTTACTCATTCTGTCACTTGGGAACCAATGTTTTGGATAAGATTGGTCTATTCTGGAAAATGAGTCATCAAGAAATGTTTTTTGGTGGAATGATTCCATCTTCTTTCTATAACTGGGAAACCAAGGCAATAAAAGGTTGTAGCCAGAGTACCATGGTTGCTCTTCTTTTCTTTCTGAGTGTATTTAGGGTATGAACAATTTAAGAGCAATAAAGGATTGGGATGCTTTGTATGCTATCAGACATGCAAAAAAAGGGGAGGGGGGGTGGGCCGCAAAATGTAAAGCTGCTATTTTTAAAATGGAACAATGCAGGAAAAAGTGAGATTTTTCAATGATTTTCTTTCTCTTGATCACTCTTAACAGCCTCATTCTGATTTATTACTTGCGAACACATCAAGAGACACTCCAAAGGGAAGTTCCAGTTGCCCTTTTGAGAAGGTAGAGAACACATTGGAGGCTGCTATTACCAAACTCTCTAGAGACACTTCTGTGGTCTTAATGCATTTTATTCCTTCCTACTTGTGAAACCCAAGCATTGATGTTTTCCTCTTCAGGGAAAATGTGGCTATACAATGAGAAAAGTAGCCTTCCTTTTGAAATCCCTCAAAAGTCAGGAGATACAAATCAATCCAACTGGGAAAACAGCTTTATTTCCTCTGTCTTTGCTGGCTAAAAAGAGGTGGTTCAAATCCCCAAATGCTGGACAGGTGGACAGTTGGAACCTATTCACTCATGGATGTCACAGGTGACCCTCTGTGCAGTCAGGGTGGAGTCATGTGGTATCACTTCTCAGCAGGCTGCAAACCCCACCTCCTCCAGAACAAAAAGAGGAAATCCATCTAGGTTTCACACCAGAGGTGGTTAGCGTATGCCTGGCTGCTCCATTCAAGCTCAGAAATGAACTAAGGGCTGTGTGTGTTCTGAGTGAAGTTGCCTTAAGATGATCATATCAGGCTGTTCCAAAGGTTGAGAACACCAAGGCAGCTCTTTTGAGCAAAAGATGCTCTCAGAGAAGGTCTTTGAGCTTGCACGTATCAACTCTACCTTGACAAAATGTGCTTTCTGCCAGGCAGCTGGCTCTGAGGACCTCACAGGCCTCTCACTTCTGTGAAAGCAGTCTCAGAGTCAGAAGAGCCTGGAAGAGGTCACCCAGAAGAGGCTAGTTTCTTCTGTTTCCATTGAAAGCCTGTGGGAGTTCATGCTGGGAGAAATTCTGCCTCCTTTTCTCCAGGTCAACACTGGGTCCTGCTGCAAATACCTCACCTAGTCCAGCTAGAGTTTGTTGATTTTCTTTAAAAAATCTTGTGCAATAGCCATCAAAGGAACCTGTCTGGCCCTGCTGCTTAGTATAGGGGCCTTAGGAGCACCCTCCTATTTGCGTGAATACCTGTGCTGTGACCTGTCCGTGGCTTACCTCTGGCTGGTTCAGGTAAAACTCCAAGCTACTCCAGCATGGTGACAAGCAAGATGGCTATGACATAAAGTTCTGTGTGCCCATGTCTACCTTCCAATCCATGAGAGGCTTGTCAACTAATAGGAGACTCCTGGGTGTGTAGCCATTACCTGTCTTCAGGGAACCTATCTCCCAAGTCAGAGCTAAGAAGGAGAAGCTAGTCAGTATTTTTAAGAGCCATCCCTGGTTTTGGCTGCTCTCTGGCACACGTAGATTCCTCTTCTTCCTTGTGCTAATTTAAAAGGATAATTTATTGAAGCTATACTTTCATTTTCTCTCTCTCTGTTTCTTTCTCTCTCATGCATATACACACCATCTGATGGAATTCCCTGGACTTGACTCCTTCCTTTCAGTTCTTCCTCTTTTCCCTATCTTTTTCCTGTTCCCTGATTCCACAGTCTCTGCCTTCTTTTCTCTCTATTCCCCACCGACCCTCTAGTCTTCTGATTTTCTGCTCTGAGGTTGACTGGTAGAGAGGGTTGTGGATGGCTAAGGGAGAGTGCCAGGAGACAGAGACAATAGTTGTGAGTTTTGTTCTCTGCATGCCATTTTCCCTGAGCATTTGCTTCTGATTGAAAAAAAAAAAAAAGGCTGAATGAGTATATGTTTTGTACAGCTAAAATAATCAGACATTCCATTTGTGGATTTTAGGTCTAGAAAGGAATGAAATGGAGGATTGGGATGCAGACCAAGCCCCTTGCCAGGGCTTTGATTTGCCAGGCACTACATATGCCTCAGGAGCTCTGGTAGCATAGTGCCTAAGGCACTTGACTGCGAACCAGAAGGCTGGTGGTTCAAACCCACCAGCTGCTCCTCGGAAGGAAGGTTGGGCAAACTACTTCTGTAGTGATACCACCTCGGAAACCCAAGGAGGGGTCACTATGAGCCAGGTCTGACTCCACAGCACGTAACCCCCTCCAGTTCTAGCCTGACTCTGCCCATTTTCTCTGCCCCCATATGACCCTATTCTTAGGTTTCTACTTCCCCTCCGTACCAAGCACTTCCCCTTGGATGATCTGGGTGCCTCATGGCCCCATCAGAAGAGTTCTGCCCAGCTTGAGCTCCTCAACATGCCCACCAGACTCACATCTCTGTCCTTCCCTCAGCCTTCTTGCTCCTGTGCAGTAATTGAGAGACCCTGTCCTACACATTCCTGCTTCTCAGTCTTCAGTGTGCTTGCAGTTCACCTGATGAGCTAGTTATAATGCAGACTCTGATTCTGTAGGTCTGGGAGGGACCCAGGTTTCTGTGTTTCTAACCAGCTCCAGAAATGTCAAGGCTCTGGTCTTCAAATCATGCTTTCTCTCAAGGACTACATTCTCTCAAGTCTGATTCTTGAAATGTGATTAATCTGATGAGCACATCAATGTTAATGAGCTAAGGAAAAAGCCAAGGAATGGCCTTACCCTTTTCCCAAGTGTCCTATGTAGAGCATCCTCTTAGAGATAATTCATTTATTCAGATAATATTTATTAAACAAATATTTCTCAAGTACCTACTGTGTGCCAGACAATCCAGGCCCTAGGGAAGTACTTCTCAAACTTTAGTGTATATGCAAATTACTTGGAGATCTTGTTAAAAAGCAGATTCTGATTTAGTAGGTCAAGGATAGGGCCAGAGATCCTGCATTTTTCAGAAGCTCTCAGCTGATGCTGATGCTGCTGGTCTGAGGAGAACATTATAGCTGGCAAGAATCTAGACCAGCACTGCCCAATAGATATATGGTGTAAGCCACAAATGCTAGCTACATAGCCATGGGGCAGTTAAAAATATTTTAGTAGTCATACTAAAAAAAAAAAAAAAAAAAGAAAGAAACAGCTGAAATTAATTTTGACAATATTTTATTTAATCCAGTATATCCAAAATATGTATTCATTTCAATTGAAAGTGTACATTCTTTTTCACAAACTGTCTTCAGAATCCAGAAGGTACTTTACTTGAAACACATTTCAGTTGTACTCGCCACATGTTAAGTGTTCAGTCACCACATATGGCTGGTAGATGCCATATTGGACAGCACCCTCAACACTGGGTAACTCAGTGAGGTGACTCAGAGAGGAGCAGAAGGTACCACCCCGATGGGGTCTGGATCTCCAATTATAGGGCCACTTGCTCTCTTTGAAGTGTTGTTGTTGTTATGTGCCATCGAGTCAGACCCCATTCATAGCGACCCCTCCTTGGGTTGCCGAGGCGGGATCACTATGGAAGTAGGTTCCCCAACCTTCCTTCCAAGGAGTGGCTGTTGGGTTTGAACCGCCAGCCTTCTGGTTAGCAGTCAAATGCCTTAGGCACTATGCTACTAGAGCTCCCCAAAACATGAACTTTAGACCAGCTAACTTCTCACCTCCTTGTGAAAGATGAAATACACATCTCAGGACTCATTGTTGTTAGGTGCCATCTGGTCAATTCCAACTCATAGCAATCTTCTGAGATAGAGTAGAACTGCCCTGTAGGGTTTCCTAGGTTGTAATCTTTGTGGGAGCAGATTTCTGGGTCTTTCTCCCAAAGAGCCACTGACTAGGTTCAAACTGCCAATCTTCCAGTTAACAGCTTAATCATTATGCCACCAGGGCTCCTTCAGGATTCATTGTTGTTGTTGTTAGGTGCCATGGAGTTAGCTCTGACTCATAGTGATCCTGTGTACAACAGAATAAAACACTGCCTGGTCCTGTGCTAGCTTCGCAATGCTTGCTCTACCTGAGCCCATTTTTGCAGCCACTGTGTCAATCCATCTAGTTGAGGGCCTTCATCTTTTTTGATGACCCTCCACTTTACCAAGCGTGATATCCTTCTCTAGGGAATGGTCCCTTCTGACAACGTGACCAGGATTCATTGGGACCCAATTTTCTCCCTATCAGAGGAAGCTGTTGCTTTTGGGCAGGCCAGGTTTCCTTTCCATCCCAAATGTTCCATTCATCCTGCTTCATTAAAACAGACTCTCTTTAAGCTTCATGGTAAGTTTGGGAGTGGGGTGGGAGGTGCCTGGAATCCTTTTGTGTAACTCTTTTCAGGTTTTGTTTCTGACATCAAACGCTTTGAGCAGAGCTTTGCTCTGGGAACCAAGTTCTGACTTGTGCTCTTGTACATTATTGCAAATTCTCTTGATGCTCTAGCCTGCTCAGTGAAACTTGAAGATGAGAGCTGGGTGTGTAGTGCTTATATGAGTCATCACCTCCAGCTGTCATACCAGCCAATCAGAGGAAAGGGACCAGGTTAGAGGATGTGGAAACTGTCTTAGTTATCTAGTGTTGCTATAAGAGAAATACCACAAGTGGATGGCTTTAACAAACAAATTTATTCTCTCACAGTTTAGGAGGCTAGAAGAATTCAGGGCACCAGCTCTAGGGAAGGTGTTTTCTCTCTGTCAGCTTCCAGTTTAGGAGGAAGGTCCTTGTCTCCTTTCCGCATCTATGGGCCTGGCATTCCTTGATGATCTCCATGTGTCTTGGCCTCAGTCTTTCCCTGGTTCTAGGAGGTTCCCAGCACTAAGGAGGACCCTTAGTCCCAAGGGCACACTCTGGCTTTTCCATCTTGGTGTAGTAGGTCCCTCTCTGCTTTCTTTTTTCCCCTTTTAACCTCTTGTAAGATAAGGTGGGAGCTCTGGTGGTGTAGTGCCTAAGGCATTTGACTGCTAACCAGAAGGCTTGCGGTTCACCACCAGCCACTCCTTGGAAGGAAGACTGGGCAATCTACTTCCATAAAGATACTGCCTCGGAAACCCAAGGAGAGATTGCTATGAGTTGGATCGACTCGAAGGCAGTGAGTTTGGTTTGGTTTTTGTTTAAGATAAAAGGTTATACAGGCCATACCCCAGGGAAATTCCTATTACATTGAATTGGGATTGTAATTTGATTAACAGTGTTGCATTCCATCCTAATCTCCTTACAACTGATGGGTTGATCACACAGATCACATCCCAGGGGATCATTACATAACTGCCAAATTATATCATTACATAACTGCCAAACCACTGAGAATCATGGCCCAGCCAAGGAGACACATATTTTTTGGGGATCCAATTCAGTCCATAAAAGGGACATTTAAAAAATAAAATTCTTTTCCTTCCTTGCCTCCTGTCCTCTCCTATATTCCCTATCCTCTATATGCTGTGCTTTTATGGTAAGTGTTTTAGGAGGCAGTTTCTCCTTGTTCATAGTGCATTGGAATGTGGCAAAGGCAGTCATGCTGTAAGGTACCTGCATCATAGACATAAACCCAGGACATGAGGCCTTTCTATAGTTAGGTGCAATTTGCTCAGGACCTGTGCCTAATGTCCAAGTATTAAATGACTCTATTAGAGTGAAATAAATTCTGAAGTAGGGTTTGAGAGCCAGTGCAGTAATAACAGTTAATGTTTATATGGCACTTCTTGGTTTATGTAGCTTTTTGGCATTATCTCATTTCATTTTCACAGAGTTCTTGACAGGTTAGTATTTTCTGGAGGAGGGAAGAGAACTGAGCTGGCTTCCTCATCTGTGCAGTGAGGAGGTAGGAGGTGCAGATATTTACATCCCATTTGCTTTAACATTCTGTTCCCTGGAGTTTGTGCATTTGAATATCCAGACCACATGGATGATAGTGTTGATCTTGGGGGTCAAATTGCTTGGGCTGAACTTTGGACAGATTTTTTTTATCCTCTTCAGTACTCAGTTTCTCCATCTCTAAAATGAGGATGATAATTACACCCACTGCAGAAGGCTGTGAGAGCATTATATGCAATAACCTATGTGGAGCAGTTCATAAATTCTCAGAAGTGTTCCATCATCAAGGTCATGTCCATCATCCTCATCCTGGGTACCAATGTCTGATAGCAGTTGTAAGCCATGTGAACAGGATGTAGGAACTAGATAACTTGCCTTTGCTGAGCCCTGCATTTCCCTACTAGCTAGTTACCCCATACCCTGACTCTTTCTGTATTACTTTAAAAGAGGAAAGTCCAGGGCTCTTTGTTCATGTTTCACTTTCCTAAAAGAAAAATGGACCCCTAAGGAACCTTGAAAACCACAAGTCAGAATTCCTCCAGGCAGGCAAAAGTGAGGTAGTGTAAAGGGCTTGGCCGTCAGTTCCCACAGAAGCAGTCTCAGGAGGGTGACATGAAGGTTAGGTGGGAAGGCTTACCTAGAGAAGCTGCCTGCCCCAGCAGCATCCACTATTGAGTTATCATCGTGTCTGCTCAGCCAGCTAAGTACAAATTAATCTCTTGTGGCTGACCAATTACGCTCAGTCTTTTGTGATAAAACAAGTTAAGAAAAATGTATTCAATAAAGAAGGGCTAGCTGCTCTTGGGATGGGAAGGATGGGCTCACATGATGTCAGAAGGCATTTAGTTTCACATCTGTAGTCCAGTTGATCTAGTCAGAATATACCTGAAATTGACTTGTCTCGAATTATGTGTGTTTGTTTGTGTGCACATACATTCATGATAACTGGGGTAAGCAGGCATGCTTATTCGTCTGGGACAGTTCTCGATTACATTTATTGCCATGCAGTAATTACTAAATACACCCTCTTTCCCTCTCAGATGTGTCCTGGTTTGGACAACAATTTGTATAGTCACCTTAATTATGACATGTTGTTGTTGTTGTTGTTATGTGCCATCGAGTCGGACCCAACTCATAGCGAGCCCTCCTAGGATTTCCGAGGCAGTATCACTACGGAAGTAGATTGCCCCATCTTCCTTCCGAGGAGTGGCTGGTGGGTTTGAACCACCAGCCTTCTGGTTAGCAGTCAAGTGCCTTAGCCACTATGGTGCCAGAGCTCCCAATTATGACATAGTGTGTTGCAAACAGTTAAGTGCTTGACTACTAATTGAAAGGTTGATAGTTTGAATCTACCCAGAAGTGCCCTGGAGAAAGGCCAGTGATCTACTTCTGAGAAATCACAGCCCTTGAAAAACATACACAGTGCAATTCTACTCTGAAACACATGGGATTGCCAAGTAAGAAGAAACTTGATGGCAAAAGTTGTTTTTTTTTTCTTGTCATATAATAAAGATACATGATGTATAGTGCTAGAAAGGTCTAATAGGCTACTGTTAGGTCTGCCTTTTTTGTTTAGAAAAATAAATTCATAGTTGCATCCTGGAAATAACTTGATCTTGGAAAAGAGGCCTTTTTTTTTGAGTATTTGTTGGGTGTGGTAGTTAAACGACAAAGGTACAAAGCTGACCATTTGTGCTTGAGCCCTAACTTTGCTATTTACTAACTGTGAAACCTTAGGCAAGTTTCTTAACCTCTGTATTCTATGACCTCTAAAAAGGGCATAGAGGTACTACCTCAAAGTTTGAAATGAGGAGTAGACAGTAGTTAACACACATGAAACAGGGACTGACATTGATGAAGTCCTCAGTAAATATTTGCTATTACTTAGTCCCAACTTCACTGTTTTTTAGCTGTTTGGCTTTGGTCACAGACCTCCCTGAACCCTGATCCCCTCATTTGTAAAATGAACATTTTAATTTTCACTTCCTGGGAATGTACTAAGCATCAAACGGAATAATGTTTGTGAAGAGTTCAGTGTAGCACCTAGTTGTTAATAGGTTCTTAACACATGTTGATCTGTCCTCCCTTATAGTTCCTGCCATCCTTCTTCCTTTTCCCTAATAGGATGAGAAGCATAAATGATAGCTTTTGAACTCAAATCTCTTCTACTTTGCTTGTTTCATTGGACATTTAAATATGTCACTGGCATGAGTCTGTGAAGCCCACTAGTGAGATAACTAAACTTCCCGTGGTTGGCCCCTGTAGCCTGAATGATGTAACCTGAATGACCATGGGATGATTGAAGTGATGACAGCAAAGAGAGTTTTTAATATTCAGAGGCTTCTAGAGCACCTGTTGCTAAATAATCTGGTGAGATTTTGTGTTATTTTTTTTTAATCCTCTCCTTTCTACCCTACCCTTTCTTCTCCCACCCCTACCACTCATCCAATAGCTATGAGATATGTTGACTTCCAATAACATTTCAGTTTAAATCATTACAAAAATTAAATGAGATGAAGACTGTAAAGAAAAATCTATATGATAGCTGGGATTATAAAGGAAGGCAAGAAGATGTGAGTAGTCATGGATTAATACTACAAAATATGAGACTTTCAAACTAGCTGTATTGTTGTCTATCATCCAGGTACCCTTTCATCCATTTATTCATTCAGCATTTATTGAGCACTTATCACAGGAGCTCTAGTAGCATAGTGCCTAAGGCACTTGACTGCTCACCAGAAGGCTGGTGGCTCAAACCCACCAGCCACTCCTCGGAAGGAAGGTTGGGCAATCCTACTTCCGTAGTGATACTGCCTCGGAAACCCAAGGAGGGGTCGCTATGAATCCGGGCGACTCAACAGCAAACAACAACAATAACAACAACATTATGAGCTAGGAGCTGTGCCAAGTTATTGTTGTTAGCTACCATCAAATTGTCCCCTGACTCATACTGAGCCCATGCATGAGGGTCCTCAATGCTGCCCAGTTCTGTGCTGTCCCTATGATCAGTTGCAGATTGAGTGGGACTCTTGTGATCAATAGGGTTTCCATTGGCTGATCTTGTAAAAGTAGATTGCCAGATTGTCAGGCCTTTCTTCCTAGTCTGTCTTTGTTTGGAAGCTCCATGTAAACTTGTTCAGCATAACAGCAACATGCAAACCTCCACTGACATACAGGTGGTAGCAATGCATGAGGTGCATTCACCAGGAATTGAACCCAGACTCCCACATGGAAGGTGAGAATTCTACCATGGAACCAACAATGACTTATTGCATCATATTAATGGAATGCAACAGTGAAAAGTCTGTCCTCATTGAGTACAGTCAATCGAGTGTATACATGATGTGCTTGCCATCATTTAAACACACTCTGCTGCTCATCAAATGTTGTGAAACACATAAATGAAAGGCAAAATTTGAGGTAAGAAGGAAGTGTGAGAAAAGGACCAGTGTTACCCCTGCCCTAGAAACAAAGAAAGCCTCGCATCTATTTTTTGCAAAGAAGATAAAATTGGTAGCTTGAGTTCAGGTTATACAAGCAGACTGGAGTAGGGGAATGATGCAACAGCTTCATGGTAAAGTTTCTAATCTGCTCTTGTTACAATTCCTAGTCTTTTCTCAAGCCTGAATTCCTATCCTTGCTTTAGGACCAACTTTGGCTTAGACCAACTTTGCTGGGATGAGCTCTGGTGGTGTAGCAGATAAGACATTTGGCTGCTCAGAAGGTTGGCCATTCAAACCCACCAGCTCCTCTGTGGGAGGATAATGAGGCAATCTACTTCCATAAAGAATCAACTTGATGGCAGTAGGGTTTTTTTTTTTTTTGGGTGGTGGTAGTGGTGGTTTGTACCATCTACTTATTTAAGATGAAGTCATCTTACAAATGATAGAAAATAGTTCTATGTGTATAAAAGCTTGTGATCTAATATGCACAGCCAAGATGTGTTCTTCTGTTATGAGTGATACATTACTATTCATGACATTTGAAGGTAGTGAGGGAAGAAATGTCACTGGAAAACATGACAAGAAAATGACCCAAATTCTTTAACCAAGCACCCTTAATTACCAAGGTTTTCCAAAAGGTTGTCAGAGAAAGTGCATCAGAGTTAGCTAGGCCCCTTGGTGAGAAAGAAGATTCTCAACCCCACCTGCCGAATCAGAAGTAACCAGGGAGCTGCATTTTGAACAGTTTTTGTAGGTCCTATTTTACCAAGAAACAATGTGAACATCAGCTTCAGAAAACTGGCTCTCTGAGAAATGGGCAAGACAATAATGCTCTACAAAAGCAACAAAGAAAGAAAACAAAGCAAGTGTTTTGTAGAGAAAATGTGAAGGGACAATCTTGGGAATATATAGGGTTTCTGAGACTAAACTGATGTTTACAAACAGTGGTTGATACAGTCACCTTTTAGTTTCACCACAAGTCCATAATTATTTTCTTAACATTTGAGGTCAACAAGAGCCCAAACTTATTTCTAGAAGCAGATTTCCCCCTCGTATTTCACCCATCCTCTTCCCCATGAATTTTTAGGGAAATGCAGTCCATGTGTTCTTGAGAGTCCCAGTGGCATCACTAGAGGGCTGGGGGTGGGGGGGCGTGGGGAGCAGGTGCAGATGGCACTGGGTTATACTGTCAGAGAGTGTAATATGAAAATGATTGTTTATAAAATTTTTATGCACTATTTCACAATAAATGGAGAAAAGATTGAAGTCATCAAAGATTTCATATTATTTGGTTCCATAATCAATACCAATAGAAGCAGCAGCCAAGACATTAGATGACATTTTGCACTGGGCAAATTTGCTGCAAAAGACCTCTTTCAAGTGCTGAAGAGTAAAGATGTCTCCTAGAAGGCTAAGGTGCACCTCACCCAAGCCATGGTATTTTCAATCACCTCATATACATGTGAGAGCTGGACAGTGAATAAGGAAGACCAAAGACGAGTTAATGCTTTTGAGTTGTGGTGTTGGCAAAGAACACTGAAAGTACCATGGACTGCCAAAAGAACTAACACATCTTTCCTGGAAGAAGTGTAGCCGTAAAGTTCCTAGGAAGTGAGAATGGCCAGATTTTGTCTCACCTACTTTGGTCATGTTGTCAGAAGGGACCATTCCCTGGAGAAGGATGTTATGCTTGGTAAAGTGGAGGGTCAATGAAAAAGGAGAGACCTTCAAGGAGATGGGTCAACACAGTGGCTGCAATGATGGGCTCAGGTATGGCAGGAATTGTGAGGCTGACACATGACCATGTTTCGTTCTGTTGTACATGGGGTCGCTATGAGTCACAGACAACTGGACGGCACCAAACAAAAACATTTCAGTAGAATTTAATAATTCTTATTAAATATCCCTGTAGTTAGTTATGACAATAAAAACATTTTCCTAAGCCCAGCTTACAGGTATCAAGCTACCTATAAGTCTAAAACGCTATGCTAATTTATTTTTTGAACCTTCTAACTCACTCCAGTCAGAGCTGTCATTAGTACCCAATTACAGTGATGCTTCGAGTCCCATGGTTTTGTCTGCATGTGCTACAAGCACATGCTGTTATTTTCATTGCTGCTACTGTTTTTTATGAGGAGCTCTGGTAGCATAGTGCCTAACGCACTTGACTGCTAACACAAAGGCTGGCAGTTCAAACCCGCTAGCCACTCCTTGGAAGGAAGGTTGGGCAATCTACTTCTGTAGTGATACTGCTTCAGAAACCCAAGGTGGTTATAGTTGGGGCCGACTCAATGGCACATAACAACAACAACAACAGTGTTTTCACAGTCACTGATTTTGTCAAATATTCTGGTGTTTTAGCTACAATATTGTGATAGTATTTGTGAACCTATATCAATAATTTTTTTGAGAATGAAGTAGTAATTAAAGGAAAAGAAGGAGAAAAAAGATTTCTGCTCCTGTGGTAGAAAATCAGTGTAGAAAGATTTTACAAAACTGTTCTGTTATATTCATATAATCTAAGGAATATTACATTTAAGCAATTTAGACTATATTTATCACATATTTTTCTATGATTAACATTGATAATAAACATGAATAAGCATTCAGTATGGTCTTCTATGGGAGGAGGTCCATGGGGGGAGTGACACCATGAGTTACCACACTGGGTGACACCAACCCTACTGATGCCACTGGATAGTCCTGCTCTAAACTCATCACAATATCATTTTGTAACAATGATTTCATAGGCGTGTAGTATTTAAAAATCTTTCATTCCTCCTTTGAAACAGGAAGTTATATTTGGTGAGGGACAAACAAATCCCAAATAGCAAGAGGTTTCAGTTGTTTCTAAAACACAGGCTCTAAAAGTACTGTGAGTCTTCCACAGGCTTAGGGCTGCCTGCTTAGAATTAGGACCTAACCTTCAGGTGTTCTTCCTACCCCGCCCCCACCTCAAAAAGTAGTCATTTAATAACAACAGCATCTTCAATTGCATGTTAGAAGAACACTGGACTGGGAGAAAACTAGTGTTTTCCAAACTGTTGTTAGTCCTAGATTTTCTACTAGTTAGCTGTGTACCTTTGGGCAGATCCTTTAACCTCTCTGATCTTGTTTCTTTACCTGATCCTGTTTCTTCTTTCAGTGAAAGGATAAAATTTTATGACCTGTGGGTCTAAAGTAAGGAGCTCTGGTGATGTGGTAGGTAAGACATTTGGCTGCTAACCAGAAGGTCAGGGGTTCAAATCCACCAGCTGCTCCATAGGAGGAAGATGTGGCAATCTACTTCCATAAAGATTTACAGCCTTGGAAATGCAATTGGTTTCCAATTCCGTTATGAGTCAGAATTGACTCAGTGGCAGTGGATCTGGATTTTGGGTTTTTATGGGCCTAAAGTACTTTTCTGTCTTAAATATTATAATCTTTATTGAAAATGTTGCCTAGAATCCTCTTCTACCACAATGTATTTTGGTTGCCCTGTCTGTTTATTAGGAGCCTTGGTGGCTCAGTGGTTAAGTGCTTGGCTGCTAACCATAAGGTCAGTGGCTCTAACCCACCCGTCACTCTGCAGGAGAAAACTGAGGCATTCTGCTTCTGTAAAGACAGCCTTGGAAACCCTATGGGGCAGTTCTACTCTGTACTATAGGGTTGCTATGAGTTGAAATCAACTGGATAACGAGTTTTTGTCTGTTTATTGCATTTGCAAACACAATGTGTTGCTGTGTCTTTGGCTTCTTGCCAGGAAAGACGAGCCAATTTGATTGTATTGCTTCTGGATGTCAAAACATTCTCATCTGACCATGCCACAGAAGTTTGTTGAAAGTGTGACTGACTGACATAATGACTGATTGGCTGATAACGGTGGCTGACAGTGATTGATTGAGTGTAAAATTATCTGCTCTCATTATTTCTGAAATTGAATTCAGATTGGTTCTATTGGAGAGTTTCCATGGAGACCATAACCTGCTCTAGCAGGTGTTTGTGGGTGCAGTGGTTTATTGTGATCAATACCTGTTCCCTGTGCTGTTCTGAAGAAATTATTAGTGATAGTAGTCAGGTAGGAAGAGGCAAACATATATAAGGAAAAAAGACCCATGTGTTTTGTCATATGGCAACATAAAACAAACGCAAGCCTTCTGAGAGTTCCTCTTTGGCTAACTAGCCCATGATACATTCGATAATTCCCCCCCCCCCTTTTTTTTAATTAACTTAGAGAGTTTGCTTTTGAAAAAGAAAAGTATTCTAGGATTTTTTTTCTTTCAAGATCATAATAATTTTTTTTTTATATGACCTATTACAGTAACAAGAAACATTTAATCAAATCTTAAGCACACATGTGTTAATGCAGAGGGGATGGTCCCTCAGGCCTTTTCAGGGTTGTTTTCATGAATGAAAAAGTCATTAGACAATTTCATAGCCTTGCCGTATTGATCCCTTACAGTGACATTCTGTGCTCTTCAGGGAAGCCTTTCCTAACTGCCCCCATCAGAGTTAATTACTATGTCCTCTGTGTTCACATGGCATTTCTCCATCTTCTATTGTAGCATTCATCTCAAGCAACCTTGCATTACAATTACCTGCCTCTCTTTCACCCTCTAGATTATGACCTCTTTGAGGACAGGGTCATTTTCTTTTCCATGATTCTATCATCCTCAGCATCTAGTGGAGTTTTTGATACATCACTAGGGTTCAATAAATGCTTGTTGAATTGAATTAGCTGGATTTGCATGGCAAGGTCATCTCTTCTGAGATTGGTGTTTAATGGCATTCCCACAAAGTGAGATTCAAGACAGTAGAACGTATGGTTGGTGGTTCAGTTGCTTTGTCTACTGCCCTGTGGCTGTGTCTGTGCCCAAGAGGGTTGTTAGGAAGTATTGAGCTGCATGAAGTTCATATTGTGTAGGATGTCCGTGCAGCTTCTAGATTGGTGCTGACTGTGCTGAGATGATGGTGGGAGGATACTTATGGATTCAATATTTTGCTTAGTTGCATTTATTCATGGGTTCAGCTGGACTTAATCTTGGGCTCACCTCCTTCCTCCAAATTTGAGTCATTATTTAAAATCTCTTTTGGATATAATCTACTATTAAAATCAACTAACAGAAGGCTGGCAGTTCAAACCCACCAGCCACTCCTCAGAAGGAAGGTTGGGCAATCTACCTCCATAGTGACACCACCTCGGAAACCCAAGGAGGAGTCGCTATGAGTCGGGTCTGACTCAATGGGACATAACAACAACAACATTTTTGAGCACTTATCATGTGTTGGCACTCACTGTACTAATATTATTACTACTATTAGTCCATCTTGAAGGTAAGAAACTGAAGCACAGAATGGCTAAGTAATTTTTCTAAGGACACACAGCTAGTAAGTGATAGAGCTGGGATTTGAACCCCTAGAGTTTGGCTCCAAATTATACCTCACTCCAGTGGCAAACACTGCATCTTCCACATACGGGGCCATCATTACTTCTGAGCATTTATTTCTATTTCATATTTTTGTTGGTTTATTTGTTCCTCTTCTGCCTTCCACCATTTAAATATTTGCCAAATAACTCAGTGCCAACTGGTTAATATATTTTCTCCCTATCACATTCTTCTAACTTTTCTTCTCTATCCTCAGTGTCTTAGAAATGCTGTGGTTCTTATCTACCCTTTATGGAGAGAATCATGATCTTTGCTGTTTATGCTTTCAATAAAATTATTATTTCTTAATGATTCCGACACCTATCATCAGACTTACTTGTTATGGTCTTTCAAGGTGCCCGGAAGGCCTGTGTTTTGTTCTGGAAGCTGGGTACAATTGAAAAGCCCCCAGGTGGTCTGCCCCAGGGGTCCATCCTTCCCTGCAGCTGGGTGGTTCAGTCAGGTTTCTTAGGATTCACAAGTGAAATGGGACAGAAAATTGCTTGATGTTGTTTGCCACATAGAGTATATTGAAACTGCCGCTTGGTTCTTTATTCTTTTTTTGATTAAGAACTCTGCTAACGTGTGGGTAAGTAAAATTTCTTTTTATTTGTTCCATTGGGGGGGGGGGAATCCAGGCATTGTCAAAATATTTGCTTAATCTTGCAGATTTGGAAAGTTGTGTAGCTGCTTGCTCTGACAGTCCAGAACAATGGTCATTAAATGAGAAGCACATGCAATCAAGTATGCAGTAAAAGCCTTCTATTACGGGCTGTAAGGGGAAAAAAATTAGTTGTTAACAGAACACAGTAAGCGTTATGGAATAAATCAGAACAAAACCATTCCCAATTACAGTACAAAGATAATTAAAGTCTACAGCACTAATTAAGGTCTGTTTATATCTATTTCTGCTTGTGTACAAACATATGCACATAGTTAAATATTTTCTATTTTTTTTTTTTAATGCAATGCTAACTTCAGAGATGAATCTTTCTGAATTTAACTTTTGTGTTTATATTACCAGGAAGTACAATCTCCAGAAACTGAAACTCCATCTTTTCCTCCTTGATCGTACTTTATTTTTCCTTGGCTAACTTCAGAAAATTCTTCAAGTGTGTAACACTACTTCCTTGAGTGGATTTTTTTTTGGTCTGTGATGTTTTTAGTGGGATCAACCAATTTCTTTTTCCCCCTTCTTAAAAAGAAAAGGGATTTTTCTTTGAACTTGACCAACATGCCAAATTATAGTCACACATTACAGTTACATGGGATTATAAAATGTCCTTTGGATATGAATCTCAAACAAATTCAAACTTGAAGAATGAGAAATTGATAAATAATCCTTCTTACTGGCAGTTCCCCAGGGTTTTCTTCACAGACTATAAATATCATATAAATATTCTCTGAACTGTAAGCTATAATCTTTTGGATGAATGTCAATGTTTTTTTTTTTAAGAGGGAATGACAATGAGCTATAATTATTGTTCAGAAGTGATCAGCTAAACAATTTGAAAGGCCAATAGCTTTCAACTAAGGTCCAGGAATAGTCTCCGTATATACTGTACTTGACTCAATCTTGTGAATTAGGAAGAAATTGAATTCTTTCTTGCTGTTGTTATTCTTTTTTTTTTAGGATTTGGGTGAAGATTTACAGAGTAAATTCACTTTTCATACAGCAGTTCACATATACTTTGTCTCATGTCATTGACC
>NW_006921602.1:16511702-16513694 GCF_000298275.1 Orycteropus afer afer
TCAAGGCTCAGGGGTCCAAGATTATCTTCTGTGTCTGTGTTAATTGGTTTCCCTTTTCTTTGTTGAAGAGGGTCTGTGCAATCCTTCTGCCTAGTCCACCATCTTGCCCCACCTTCTCCTGTTGTTATTCTTTTGATACATCATTTTATGCCACCAAGGTGATGAATAATCACACTTTTTAAAATATACCTTTAGACTTCCTTCCTTTTCTCTCTGTGTCAAACATTTCTCCTCTTGCTTTTTTTCCCTCTCTAGTCTCAGTCCACCTAGGATTTAACGTAGCTTCAATGTTTATACAATTCATCTTTCTAGGATTAAACTCAAACAAAAAGAACATGCATATGATACTGATCTTTAACAGTTTAACTTCATTGGCAGGATTTTATTACATCCCAGAAGGATATAATGTCCAACAGAAATATAATGCAAGCCACATATGTAACTTACCATCTTCTAGTAGGAACATACATAGCCTTCTTGGAGTATAGCTAAGAGAGCATGGACGTTTAAAAGCTGATAGTCCTTAGTTTGAGCAGTTGGGTGACTTAAAGATATGAATCTGTTTCCTCTACTGCAAAAGAGTGATGATAATACCTGAGCAGTAAAAACCACAATGTATATAAAACACCTAGCAGAGTACCTTACGCTTAGTACAGAAAAACAAACTCACTGCCATCGAGTTGGATCCTACTCATAGCGACCCCTCCTTGGGTTTCTGAGGCGGTATCACAACAGAAATAGATTGCCCAACCTTCCTTCCGAGGAGTGGCTGGTGGTTCAAACTTCTGGTTAGCAGTCAAATGCCTTAGGCACCATGCCACCCGAGCTCTTAGGGGGTCAATAAATGATAGCTGTTATAATAATATAAATATTATATCAGGATACTATATAAACATAAACAATAATACATGGTACCTTATTTAATTTTTGTTCCAAGGGGCTGCCATTGCCCTATGCAGAAAAATTTCTTATATTGCTGTCTGGTATGTGAAAGAACACTGGTTTATGATCTTGTGTGAAGATAATTTTTGGTGAAACTGAAACAGAAATGAGTAGATGGCTGTGCTGTGTTAGAAAATTTCTAAGTGTGTGTCAAATTAAGTTTTTACCTTTCTTCCTATTTTCAGAGTGACTTTAGCTGTAAATGTAAAATGTATCTAACATCTCACAGGTGGTCCAATTTGGGAATATCACCAGGTGATTAAAGTCCTTATGGTCACCATTTTGAAAAAAGGCTTGAAAAGGTGGAGCCGGTCTACTTTGGTCTACTCTGCTTCCTGAATATCGGTAAAATTCTTGGATTTTACTTTTCAGAGGCTTGTGGTTTTTTTTGGGAAACCAACTTTTTACTATTTCTTTGATGACTGACTTTAAAGTTTGAGAGTTTAGTAAAATCTCACACTGATTCATTCTCATGCACAGTGAGGCATTACTTGCATCGTGCTCAACAGTCTGTCTTTTTGACTCTACACAGGCCACATTTTATAGCTTATTTTACGATCCATAAAAGTGGTAACTGCAATTGGTTAAATGTGATGTGAGCCACGTGGAAGGGTTTTCTTTGTAATTCCACAGTTTTGAGTATACTGCATGCAATTGGCAAACCAGTCAATTAACTAAAGTGCTCTTCATTGGCAGGGCGTGTGCTGAGTTTGACGTACATAGCTGACGTGCATAGCTGATGTGCATAGCTTACGTGAAACATACCCTTTCCACGGTATTCTCTTACCTGTGACAAAAGGACACTGTTTTAGTTAAAACCTTTTCAGATAACCAGTGATAAAATGACCTGGGCAAGACAATAGTTGTTGTTGTTGTTGTTTGCCGTCGAGTCGGCCCGACTCATAGAGACCCCTCCTTGGGTTTCCGAGGCAGTATCACTACGGAAGTAGGATTGCCCAAACTTCCTTCCGAGGAGTGGCTGGTGGGTTTGAACCGCCAGCCTTCTGGTAAGCAGTCAAGTGCCTTAGGCACTATGCTACCAGAGCTCCT
>NW_006921602.1:16513794-16530305 GCF_000298275.1 Orycteropus afer afer
TTCGAGGCAGTATCACTACGGAAGTAGGATTGCCCAACCTTCCTTCCGAGGAGTGGCTGGTGGGTTTGAACCGCCAGCCGTCTGGTTAGCAGGCAAGTGACTTAGCCACTATGCTACCAGAGCTCCTAAGACAATAGTAGGAGGGACAAATATTCTGCATGACTTCAGAGTGGAAGTCAGTAATATTGAAAACAAAATTATGAATATCTTTATGTATTATACTTAAACATCTGTATATAATGTTTTATATAAGAACTCTTTTCATGGTTCTGCCCTTATCCTCTCACATTATGATGGAAAAAGTCTTGACTTTAATATTTTCTCCTTGCTAATATAGGTATATAGACAGAGATAGAGATATCTATCTTGAGATATATAGATATATATATGCACGTTGTGTGCAGTCATGCCTTAGGCACTACGCCACCAGAGCTCCTATTCCAACTCACAAAAACCCTGTATGACAGAGTAGAACTGCCCCATAGTATTTCCTGAACTATAATCTTTATGGGAAAAGAGCCTTGGTGGTGCAGTGGTTAAGCACTCAGCTGTTAACTGAAAATTCGGCTGTTCCAACCCACCAGCTGTTCCGCAAGAGAAAGATGTGACAGTCTGCTTTCATAAAGAAGCCCTATGAGACAGTTCTATCTTGTCCCGTAGGATTGCTATGAGTCGTAATTGACTCTAAGACATAGGGATCAGGTTTTTTTTTTTTTTTTTTTTTTTAGGATTTGGGTGAAGATTTACAGGAGCCTGTGGAGCTGCTGGTGGGTTCGTACTGCTCACCTTTCGGTGAGCAGTAAATACTTAACCATCACACCACCAGGACTCACTTGCTGAAAGTCTTTTTCTCTTACTCAAGCCCCGCCCCCTCACTGCCTGCCCTCTTCCGTTTGCTTGCTCTGCATGTTGTTGTTGTTGTTATGTGGAGTCACACCTGACTCATAGTGACCCTCTTTGTGTTTCTGAGGCATTATCACTATGGACGTAGATTGCCTAACCTTCCTTCCAAGGAGTGGCTGATGGGTTTGAACCGCCAGCCGTCTGTTTAGCAGTCAAGTGCCTTAGGCACTACACTACCAGAGCTCCCTTGCTCTGCATAGATATACATATATAGGGGATTTGCCTGGGGGTTTTTAGTACAAAAATAGACTCATACTCTACTTTTTTTTTTTTTCCACTTAACTTTTACTTTCCTTTTTTTTTTTTTTTTTAATCACGCATACCACTAAAAGCCAGTAGTAGATAGGGTTCTAACCCTATCCCCAACTCAAATTTGCTGGGATCTTTAACTGCCTCATACTTGCAAATCCACAGTGCATACACACAACCACATTATATTCTAAAACTTTAGTTTCACTATACCAGTAAGTTGGTTGCTTGCTGAGCTAAGTCATATGTCAGTTCAAATATACATCTGAGTGAAAACTGAACCACAACAGTATTCCCATTTGGTATAGACTAGAAAAGGAAGAACTCAAGTAAACTGAAGCCATTATCTGTTATGGTCACTATAGATCCTGGATGAATATATATAAAATTGAGGTACTCTTCTCTTGGAGATTACTGAGATCTGAAAAAGGAAAATACAACTTACACTTTTGTAAATATCTCATTGTTTCACTACAATATTCAGAGGGGGTTTTTCTTTACATCATAATTGAGTTTCAGTTCACCAGTAATGGCTATGGATTTAATATTTTTATATAAGTCTTTCTCTTACTCTTTTCTATTGCCCAAATATTTTTAAGAGGCTAATAATTTATAAAGAAATTCAATTTAGTTCAGTAACTATGCACTGAAGAGTTAATGCAAATTATATTGGTCTTATAAGTACTTGGATGATGATATTTTAAACAACCTGTGGAATTTTTTTATTAAAATGAAAATGTGTTTGTACATATTATACATATTGTACCTGTCCATTTTTGATGTTCTGGAGTCTCCTCTGAATTGGGATATTTAGATAATTAAAAACCACTAATGATGATGCCTAAATGAAAAAATATGTAACAGAATAGAAGAAATAGCTTATGCTAGATGGATCTGGGTTCAACTCCCATCTCTACTACTTATTAGTTAAGCATGTTACTTACTGTCTCTGAATCCTAATTTCTTAATTTTTAAAATGAGGATAATTGTATCAATCTCAGTTGTACAATTAAGGATTAAATGGAATAAAATAAAATAAAACCCTAAGCCAGTGCCAACACAAAGTAAGTGTAAAAAAAAAAAAAAAAAAAACCAAATTCACTGCCCACAAGTCGAATCTGACTCATAGCAACCCCTTTTTGGGTTTCCAAGGCCATATCTCTATGGAAGTAGATTACCCAGTCTTCATTCTGAGGAGTGGCTGGTGGGTTTGAACCACTAACCTTCTGGTTAGCAGTCAAATGCCTCAGGTACTACACTATGAGAACTCACTGCCATAGAGTCAAATCCAACTCATAGCAAGCCCTCCTTAGGTTTCCCAGGTGGTATCTCTACAGAAGTTGATTGCCCAGTCTTCATTTCAAGTAGTGGCTGGTGGGTTTGAACTGCCAGCCACTAGAGTAGAGGCAAAAAAAAAAAAAACTTCCCCTTTAATTTGTCCTATTTCTTTTATATTGAAGTACAAATGCATGACTTCAGTATAAAGTTTAGGTTAGCCCTAATGATTAATACTTTTTCAAGCCAAGACCAGAAAAAAAGTATGATACTAAAAAGTTAAATTGTTCATTAGAAATAGAAACTCATGTCATCACCTTAAAAATTCCTCTTTCATTTCAGTGAATATCAAATCAACTAATATTATTTAAGCCTACAAATAAATATGATGATAGTGGCCCCCTGCCTGCACTGGGCTCATATTCCAATAGGACAGGCACAAGACACAAGCCAACAGGCTTTTATCGTTCAACCAAATACAGTCCACTTACTATGACAAATGCCATGAAGCTCATGAAGCTGCATGAGGAAATGTAAGTTTTTTTTTTTTTTTTGGAAGACCAAAAGGCTTTCTAAGCCTACTTCTGATGCGGTTAACAATCAAAGGCCTCTGGGAGCCAATGAAAATCCTCCCCTCTGCTGAAATGTAATTTTAGCTTAGAGAAAATGCAATGCAGTTTATGAGGCCTAGCCTCCCATTAGATGCTAAAAGGAAGATACTGTTCAAATGTCCCGCCTACCGCTCCTGTTTTTTTAAGAGTTTAAAATAGGAAAAGACTAAAGACAAATATGGAAACTAACTAGAAAAGTTTAATTGTATTGATCAACATTTCTGATTACTTTGTTGAGAAATAGAATTTGCAAGACCAGCAAGTGGCTTCTTTGTCTGTTTACGAGGGAGGCATATTAAATATGACACAGACTAACTGAAGTGTTGGATGGTATTTCATGGAATAGTGGCAAATATTGAGGGTAAGGGAGACAGAAAAATGAAGTATGCTTGATTTCCCTGGGAGTCATTTTGTTCTTAAATACTCAAATACCAAAAGTTTAAACACATTTTCCTGATGCCTTTGTATAAAAAGCGAGCAGAATGGCTACCATTGTGATTCTGCTGCTTCTAGCAATTCGCCAGTAGAATGCATCCTGAAATAGCAGATATACAATGCAGCATATGCTTTGGTGAATCTAATAATCTCGTGAACTCCTTCGCGGCTGGGTTCATCATCTACATAGCTTTAACTCTGAACTTTATAAAATTTGGAGCCTCATGAATCAGAAGGGAAAAAACAAAAGTGGACAGTTTTAACAATGATGGATGAGTTGCTAGGGAGTAAAATTAAATGGTTGATAATAATTGTGGTAGCTCACAAAGACTGATGTTATTTACAAAAGCTCCATTTTGCATGTAATCAGATGTCTATTCCCATGAGCTGGGTCATAATTCATATTCCACTTTAATGTTCGTGGAAAATGTGCTTCTCTCTGTGTATGTATTATTTTTAGGATGTTATGTTTCCTTGGTGCATACACAATGAGCCTGAAATCCTTTAGGAATGTGTTTAATTTGAAAGTTTTATCCTCTGGGTCTGGTTAATTCAAATACACTGCTAGGAACATTACTATGGTGCCTGGAAGAATATAGGGATGGCAAATTAAGTGCACAAAGGCAACCCCAACCAATGTTGCTGACGCTCATTTGGTGAAAGGTGTAACAGAGGACTCCCCCACCCCCCCAAAAAACAAACTTTTTCTTTATCTATTCATTTAATTGTTCTACACTAATTCTTTCTTTAATGAGCTTGATTTACACTGTGCCAAATTTCTCCTGCTTTTAAACTCAATACCACCTCTGGTGATTCATTTGAATTAAAATGTGCTGTCCAGGTGCCTTTCATAGAGTTGAAGGTGATGCAAATAGTTAAAGCAGTTAAAGCACTTGGCTGCTAACAGAAAGGTTGGTGAATTGGAGTCTATACAGAGACGCCTTGGAAGAAAGGCCTGGAGATCTACTTCTGAAATATCAGCCAATGACCCCCCTATGCACAGAGCACAGTTCTACTATGACACACACGCAGTCACCATGAGTCAGAATTGACTTGATGACAGCTGTTTTTTCTTTTTTTTCCCCCTTTAACCCAATAGCTACAGAGTATCCTATGTCTTCCCTTGTATTTTCTCTTAGCCTTGATCACACAGAAGGTCTGAGTCACATTTTCATCTCTAGACATTTGGAAAAGTCCTAGAAGCCTGAGGTGATGACTCAGGGACAGTGGCCCTTGGAAATGAACAGGGTTTGCCCTCTCTGTCCCACAGGAGCTGTTCCTGAATTGTGTCATCAAAGAACAGCTGGGGCCTGGGAATTTGGCACTCTGGGTGTTGAAATATCTCTAAGGAGGGACATATTCATGTGACTTTTTGATACTCAGCCTTACACAGGGGCAGAGACATGTCTTGTGATTTTAGAAGTCTGTGAAAAAATTAAGATCCAGAAGACAGTGTTGACCCAGATGTAGTGCTATGCCAGGGAAATGGTTGGAACTTTTTGGAGCATCATTTTATCCACAATGGGGCCTTGGAGGCAGAGAGGCCCATGAATCCTGGCTCATCAACCCCGTGGGTGTGTGACCTGGACCTGCAGTAAGACCTTGGGCGATCTTAAGAACCAAGAAGGTTGGAGTGCTTTTTCTTGGCCCCCAACCATATAATGCAAGAATTAACAAAATAACTTAGAACACAAAGTGCATGGCATAAAGATGTCCAGCAAATTTCTGCTCTTTCCCAGCATGAATGCAATTTCTGTGATTTTTTTGGAGGTATCAAATTATTTTCCCCAAAATTGTATTTATGTTCCTGCTATTGCTGGTGTACTCAGCTTGGGTACTGTATAGAACCTGGCATATGGCATTCTACTTCCTTCTTCTGGAGGTTGTGGGTATTAAATAAATAGAAATATGTCCTGTGCCTTGCAGAGTATGAGGGATGTAATCAACTGTCAACAGTGGCTGATTTTCAATATTCATTACTCATCTTTATTTTATTTTTGCCCATTGACTTTTTATAGGCCATTTGAATGGGTCTTCAGTGCAGTGTACCTGGGCATTTTGAATTGAGGTTGATCAGAGTAGGTAGGAAAGTACCACGATTCTATTATATCGATGTATGCAAGTTGGGTACATTGATTTGCTGAGCCCCCTGGGACTTATCTACTGATGAAGATGACATGTCTGATAAGATCTGTCATGACATGTAATATATGAAGGTAGGAGTCAGACTTGTGGTTAGTATGAATAAAAGTGTGCCTTTCCTGGACTAGTCACTGTTTGTTTTAGTGTCTCCCCATCCTAAGAGAAGCCCTAATTTGCTTAGACAAAAATACTCAAAGCTCTTAACTAGAACTGTGGAGGAATGCTAACAGTAGGTTTGCCTTTTTTTTTTTCATCCCATAAGCTTTTATTTATTAAAAAAAAAAAGTCTTGCAGCACTGGAGTACCGGTGAGATACAGGCAGGTGCAGCAGAGGACACAGTTCTGGGCAAGGGCTCCAGGCTTGAAGGCTTTGTCTGGTGAGCAGGCAAAGCTGCGGCTCCTGCAGCACATATTGGTGGAAGAGCAGTTAAAACAGTATGCACTCAGCTCCCTCCGCAGTTGCTTTCTCTCGCTCACCTTGGCCACTGGCGCCACCAGTTCCTCCAGCCTCTGCCAGCAACTCCAGCAGCTTCAGCAGCTCTAGCCACAGTAGTAGGCAGCACCAGCGGTGAGGCAACAAGGACGACTGGAGCTGATTCCCATGAGGTTTTTTTTTTTTTTTTTTTTTTTTAATTGTGATTTGGGTGAAGATTTACAGAGCAAATTCACTTTCCATACAGCAGTTCACATATACTTTGTCTCATGACATTGACCACAGTTTACCACAGTGCAACAGCTCCCCTTGCACTTCCTCCCCATAGTTACCTCTTCCCTGTGTCCATTCTTCCATGGGCTCCTGCCCCCTGAGCTGTCTCCCTGTGCATAAGCAGCCCTTCTGTCTCCCATGATTGTTCTCTCCAAGGAGAGTATCTACTTGAGGTAAATATTCAACTCATATGCCTGTCTTTTGTTTGGCTGGAAACCACAGGTGTGGGTTCAATTCCAGACCTGAAGGGCAGCTAGGGGCCATAGCCTCAGTGGTTCCACCAGGCTCTATTGGACCAGCAAACTTGGTCCCCCCACCTTTCTTTTCCCCCTCAAATGCTTTTGAGTTTTGTTCCACATTGTTTTCCCTCTCTATCAAGGATCTCCTACATAGATGCCCTTCCAAGGGGATTACAGTGGTAGCTGGGCACCATCTACTTCTTTTGGTCTCATAATCGTATAGGCTGCAGATCGGATGGTGTACCAGTCGCTAGGACTAATTGTTTCCATGACTTTTTGGTTTTCTTCATTCTTCTTTGCTCTGAATGAGGAGAGACCCATCATTGCATCTAGATGGCAGCTTGCTAGCTTTTAAGATCCCAGTCGCTACTCGCCAAAGTAGGAGGTGGAACAATGTTTTGTATAGTATGTTATGCCAATTGAGCTTAATGTCCCCTGTGACTATGGTCCCAAGCCCACAGGTTCAACTACTCTGTCCCTCTGGGTAGCTGGCTGTCACCATTGGTTTGCCTTTTTTAAAGGTTTGTAACTGACCCTATAGTAGTCTCACCTCTTCACAGCCCTACAGAAATTGAGTATATCATTTTCTCATTTCTTAAACAACTCTTAGCACCAGAAGGCTTACAGCCTGCCCATATCTCTTCCCTGGGAGCCAAAGACAAGCTGCAAATGTACACTTAGATTATTTGACACACTAATTTTCTCCTACCCTTGTTTCTACAACTGAACTACAAATATGGTTTCAGATATCATTAACCAGTTTAGACCCTTAGTTAACATGCCACTTAAATCTGTATTGTGGTTGCTATTATGTCTCAGGGATGGTAGTTTTCACTAGCTTTGAATTAAGAAAACACAGAAGTATAAGGAAGTGTCTTATTTATCACCATAGAGCTCTGAATTTGCCCCTGTTCATCCTCATTCTTAGCACTGAGCCCCATCCATTTTATTTTGGCTTTTGCTCAATTCATTATTGAGGCCTCATGAAATGTAAAATGCTAAGTGTATTGTACGTTTATACCTTGCCAATTCTGTAGCAGATGTCACACCAACAGGATATTGGTCTGTGTGGGCACCATTGCCGACACAGGCACTAAAACAAAGATGGCACTGTTGAATTTAAGCTCTGTTCTTAAAAATGTTGGGGGAAAAACACAAAAATACTGCCTGTCAAGTTCATTGTCCACACATCCAACCCAAACTTAGCATCCTGCAACACCTTAGCATGTGACACAATCGCCATGTACATTTCCACTCATATATTGCCATACACTGGTGTGTATTAATGGTACCAAATTGGTGAGCATTGATGTACCAGGAATACATTAGCTTGCTTACTGGGCCCAGTTACCCTGTGGAGTTGGTGCTTTTGTTATAATTTTATAGGTATGGAAACAGGCAACAAAGTGGTCAAGTAACCTACCCAAACTCATACAGTCCACAAGTGGTTGACCTGGTATGTGGATACAGCCAACCTGACTATAGAATCTAAAACCAAAAAAACCAAACTCACTGCCATTGAGTCATTTTGACTCATAGCAATCCCTCCTTGGCTTTCTGAGCAGTATCTCTACGGAAGTAGATTGACCAATCTTTCTTCCAAGGAGTGGCTGGTGGATATGAACTTCCAGCCTTCTGGTTAGCAGTCAAATACCTTAGGCACGGTTATTTTCATAAGTCAACTAGGCTAGGCTATGGTACCCAGTTATGCAGTTAAACAGTCTAGTAGTTGCTGTGAAGCTCTTCAGATTAGAAGAGGCAGCCCATGGTAGTTGAAACAACAGGCAGACATTTAGTTTTTTTAATAAGCACTAAGAAGGGAATCTATACACATTTTAGAGATAGGAAAAATGCAGCTAAAAGTAGTTGAATCACCTGACCAAAGCCAATTTGTGAAGACACATTAATTTTGAATTTGAACCCAGTTTCATCTTTCTCCAGGGTATGTTTGCTTTTCACTGTGATATGTTATCTTGGGCTTCAGGTGAGAAAGTCTGAAGTTGAGTGGTTGGGGCCCGAATAGAGTATTCATTACAGAAGTAAGAAGCTATGTGGAGGTGACACTTGGGAGCTGATGTGGGGGCCAAAAGAGAGGGAAGCCAAAGGACAACTCTGAGGCATTTCAAACTTGTAGGAGTCTGGCATTGGTGGCCCTGATGAGTCATAGAGGGAAGAGGCCACATTCATGGCTGGTTTCATTGATACTCTACAAAGGGGCATTCTGGGATGATGTCCAGCAGATGCTTGGAAATGTGAACTTGGAGCTTCTGAGAGAAGCTAGTGATTCCTTTGATGATTAATGCATCACAAGTGGTAGTAAAGGATATAGAGAAAGAAAAGAGGAGATCAGAGGTCACTAAGATGAACATGGGTGTGTACTTAGAACTAGAGCAGGAATCAAAAGGAGCTTTTTGGGATATGGAAAGGCAACCAGGAGTGTGCCTTCTGTGGAGATGAAGGCAGGGGAGTCAAGATACAGGGTGGTTGACAGGCCACTGGAGAAGGTAATTAGGGCACAGTTGGGAACCTCATCAAGAACATTTTCAATAGAGTGGTGAAGAGGAAAAACAAGACACAGGAAGCTAAGGAGGTATTGTGAGGGGCTTGAAGTATCTGAATATTTTTTAAAGAGGTATGATAGGAAGGGAGGAGAGATTACTGTTTCAACCTCTTCCCTGACTACTCCAGACCAGAAAAATATCTGCCTATTTCCAACATCAATAGCAATTATGATCTAAAGCAAGGTATTTAGTTGTTGGGTCTGTTGAGTGGATTTTGACTCATAGCTACCTGACATGACAGAGTAGAAGTACTCCCACAGGGTTTACTAGGCTGAAATCTTCTGAAAGGTGAAATGTTTATGGAATGTGAAAGTTGGAACCAAAGAAGAAATATCAGTAGTTGGAAAATATGGTCTTGATGATAGAAACAATGCTGGAGATTGCATGATAGAATTTTGTGAGATCAATGACTTATTCATTGCAAATACCCTTTTTCAACAACATAAATTGCAACTATACATGTGGACCTTGCTGGATTGAATATGCAAGAATCAAATTGAATTCATTTGTGGAAAGAAACTATAGAGAATCTCAATGTCATCAGTCAAAACAAAGCCAGGGCCAGCTGCAGAACAGACCATCAATTGCTGATATTGTAAGTTCAAGTTGAAGGTGAAGAAAATTGAAACAAGCCCAGGAGAGCCAAAGAACAACCTTGAGCATATTCTTCCTGAATTTAGAGACCATCTCAAGAATAGATTTGACTCATTGAAACACTAATGACCAAAGACCAGACGAGTTATAGGATGACATCAAGGACATTATACATGGAGTAAACAAAAGGTCATTAAAAAGGTAGGATAGAAAGAAAAGACCAAAAAGGATGTCAGAAGGCACTCTGAAACTTGCTCTAGAGTATTTGTTGTTGTTGTTGTTGTTGTTATGTGCCGTCGAGTCGGCCCCGACTCATAGCGACCTCTCCTTGGGTTTCCGAGGCAGTATCACTACGGAAGTAGGATTGCCCAACCTTCCTTAGAGAAGCTAAAGTGAAAAAAAAGAAATGATGAAGTTAAAGACTGGAACAGAAGGGCAGCTTGAGAAGACAGAGTAAAGTATTATAATGAATTGTTCAAAGACCTAGAGGGAAGAACACACTGAGCATTTCTTAACCTGAAATAACTGGAGGAAAAAGATTCAAGCCTCAAGTTACAATATTGGAAGTTTCTATGGACAAAATATTGAACAACACAGGAGGCACCAAAAGAAGATGGAAGAGATACACAGTCATTGTATTAAAAATAATTGGCCAATGTTAACCCATTTCAGGAGATAGCATATGTATCAAAAACTGATGCTATTGATAGAAGAAGTCTAAGCAGCTCTGAAGGCATTGCCAAAAAATGAGCCTCTAGGAATTGACAGAATACCAACAGAAATGTTTCAACAAATGGATGTTATGCTAGAAGCCCTCACTCATCTATACCAAGAAGTTTGGAAGACAGCCACCTAGCCAGCTGATTGAAAGAGATCCAAACTTGTGCCCATTCCAAAGAAAGCTGAACCAAGGGAATGTGGCCATTATCCAAAAATATAATTAATATTATATGCAAGTCAAATTTTGTTAAAAATAATTCAAAAACAGTTGCAGCAGTACATTGACAAGGAACTGCCAAAAATTCAGGCTGGATTTCAAAGAAGATTAGAATGATTGTTGATATCAGATGGATCTTGGCTAAAAGCATGTGATAGCAGAAAAATGCTTATCTGTGTTTTATTGACTGTGCAAAGGCATTTGACTGTGTGGATCATAACAAATTATGGATAACATTGTGAAGAATGAGAATCCCAAAATACTTCATTGTGCTCCTGTGGAATGTGTACATAGACCAAGAGGCAGTTTGTCGAACAGAACAAGGGGATACTGTGTGTTTTAAGCTAGGGAAAGGTTTATGTCAGAGTTGTATCTTTTCACCATACTTACTCAGTCTGTATGCTGAGCAAATAATCTGAGAAGCTGGATTATAGGAAAAAGAATGTAGCATCAGGATTGCAGGAAAACTCATTAAGACCTGTGATACACAAAATGACTCAACCTTAGTTGCTGAAAGCAAAGAGGACTAGAAACACTGATGAAGATCAAAGACTACAGCCTTCGGTATGGATTACATCTCAACATAAAGAAAACAAAACTCCTTACATCTGGGCCAATAAGCAACATCATGATAAACGTAGAAAAGATTGAAGTTGTCAAGGATTTCATTTTACTTGGCTCCACAATCAATGCCCATGGAAGCAACAGTCAAAAAATCAAACAAATATTGTGTTGGGCATATTTACTGCAAAAGACTTCTCTGAAGTGTTAGAAAGCTAAGATGCCACTTTGAGGACTAAAGTGCACTTGACACAAGCCATGTTATATTCAATCCCCTCATATGCATGTGAAAGTTGGATACTGCATGAGGAAGACCTAGGCAGAATTAAAAGCCAAAACCAAACTCACTGCCATCAAGTCAGTGGCCCCTCTTTGGGTTTCTGCGGTGATATCTCTACGGAAGTATATTGCCCAATCTTCCTTCCTAGGAGTGGCTGGTGGGTTTGAACCGCCAGCCTTCTGGTTAGCAGTCAAATGCCTTAGGCACTATGCCACCAGAGCTCCCTGAGCAGAATTAAGTCTTCCTTATTCAGTGTCCAGCTTTCACATGCATATGAGGGATTAAATATAACATGGCTTGTGTCAAGTGCACCTTAGTCCTCAAAGTGATATCTTTGTTTTGTAACACTTTTGAGAGGTCTTTTGCAGCACATATGCCCAATGCAATATTCGTTTGATTTTTTGACTGCAGCTTCTATGGGCATTGATTGTGGATCCAAGTAAAATGAAATCCTTGACAACTTCAATCTTTTCTACATTTATCATGAAGTTGCTTATTGGCCCAGATATAAGATTTTTTTTTTTTTTTAATGTTGAGGTATAATCCATACTGAAGACCTAAGCAGAATTAAGGAGTTCTGGTGGCATAGTGCCTAAGGTATTTGACTGCTAACCATGAAGGCTGGCAGTTCAAACTCACCAGCCACTCCTTGGAAGGAAGACTGGGCAATCTACTTCTGTAGAGATACCACCTTGGAAACCCAAGGAGGGGTCACTATAAGTCAATCAACTCGACAGCAGTGTGTTTGGTTTTGGTTTGTTTAAATCAGAATAATGCCTTTGAATTATGGTGTTGACAAAGAATATTGAATATATCATGGACTGCCGGTAAAATGAAGAAATCTGTCTTAGAAGAAATACAGGCAGAATTCTTCTTAGAACTGAAGGTGGGAAAACTTCATCTCATGTACTTTGGGCATGTTATCATGAAGGCCAGTCTCTGGAGAAGGACATCATGATTGGTAAATCAGAGGATCAGCTAAAAAGAGGAAGACTTTTAATGAAATAGATTGTCACAGTGGGTATAACAATGGGCTCAAACACAGTAAAGATTTTGAGGATGATGCAGTACTGGGGCATGTTTTGTTCTGTCCTGCATAGGGTCGCTATGAGTTGGAACCAATTTCCTGGCACCTAACAACCGTAATCTTTATGGAAGCAGGTAATCAGGTCTTTTTCCCATGGAACTGCCAGGTGGGTTCAAATTGCCAACCTTTCACTTGGCAGCTGAGCGCTTAACTGTTGTGCCACAAGGGCTCCTTAGGTATTTAGTACTTTGCCCTCTAGTTGTTGGGGAGTTTAAATCTTGTCTGTTAAAATCACACAGATTGTAAATTAGTAGACAGCAATGTTTAACATATACTTGATCATTGAGTGACAAACAGCTTCAGAAATTACTACACAAAATGAAGGAAGACCCCAGGGGAAGACCTTTTTTTTTTTTTTCTCCCTCTCTTTACAGAAGGAGCATGATGAAGAACAGATGTGGGGAAAAATCTGTTACTTTAAGATGTGGGAAGCATAGCCTGAGAACAAATGGGGTTATCATGACAATGTTAGAAATTTGGGGCGAGTGATGCCAGCAATATCAATTTCAGAAGAGCTGTGCTGGAGCCGTGTGTAATGTATTCCGCTGGGCATGTTCCGTGGAGCTGTGAAGCCAGTGCAATTCTTGTGCCTTGCAGCAACTGGGCCCTTTTGTATTAGAGAGCTTTGGAGATGTTAAGAGCATTTGGGGATCTTAGCAGAACTAAAAAAGATCCTTCCTTTCAGAGGGTGTATTAGATAAGATGGAAGAAAACTCAGAAGGGAATAGAGTTGGATAAGCGCTGCTTGCTTTAAGCCCTTCAGCCTGGACACTGAGGTCTAGATTTAGTCTTGGGCTGTTTGAGGCAATCTCAGCTGCAGAGAACACAGGTAATTGGCTCAGATATACACACTTGATGTGTCTATTGGCATATATATAAATACATAAATATATATCAACTTATATACTCATAAGTGTTATCAATGTATTTTACTCCAAGGTCAGAACAGATTTATATATGCACCTGTACTTATACATGGAAAGCTATACCTATGCATGTATGAGTACATATATATGGTATGAGCTGAGCATGTTTATGTGCATGTGTGTATACATGCACACATAGAAATATTCATGTATACAAATAGATGTATCCATATACATGTGGTATATGTGTTCAATATTGTATAAACACACACAATTCGGGGACTGGTGACATCGTACACTTACGAAGTTCTTTATATACTTCTCTGGATTGTTTTTGCATCCTTATTCCCTCATTTGATTCTCTGAGTAATCCTGGAAGGTTGATGAGAGCAGATAAGCCCCCGAAAGGAAAGAGGAAATAAACTCACTGAGGCTCTTTCCTCTGAGCTGATCTAGCATGCGGAACAAGTTACAGCTAGAGCTAAAAAGAAGGCCCAAGAGCTTGTGATGTTAAGTCCACTGCACTTTTTTGAGGAATCAGAAGGTGAGGTGTCTGAGTTAGTGGTGCACCTGGAGTATGGAAAATTATGAAGACAGGTATTATGCATAGTAAAACCCACTGACTAACAAAGCATTACAAAGGGGAGTTTTTTGGAGTATCTATTATACTGAATTGAAAATACAATTGAATTGTTTCATCAGTTTTGTATATGAACAGTGCATAGACCTGGAAATGAACCCAGATTTCCTCCATGGAAGGCCAGAGTGCATGTGCAGCCACTACCACCTGTCAGTGCAAATTTGTGTGGTGTTAAGATACTGAGCAGGTTTCAGCAGAACTTGCAAACTAAGATGAAATAGGAAGAAAGTTTTGGCAGTCTACTTCCAAAAATCAGCCAGTGAAAACCCTACAATTGCTCATGGGTATGGCACAGGACCCGGCAGTGTTTGTTCCATTGGACGTGGAGTTGCCATGAATACAGTACCAACTTGATGGTGGCAAACAACAACATAAACAGTGTGTCCAAGTGCTTAAAAAAGTCTTTTTCCATTATGTAGGTTGACTATGCATACTGTAATATTATGTATGATATGTGTTTGCTTTATCAGTCCTTTCACCTCTTCCAAAAAACAAACAAACAAACAAACAAACTCACTGCTATCGCATAGGATCTGACTCATAGCAACCCTTCCTTGGGTTTCTGAGGCAGTATCACTGTGGAAGTAGATTGCCCAATCTTCCTTCTGAGGAGTGGGTTTGAGCTGCCAGGTAAACTTCCACTCCATCCTTGTTGGAACTATCAACACAGAGAATCAACAGAGCTGGAATTCATAAGGTTTTACTCCAACAGCAATTAGGAAGGAATGCACATTTGTTTGTCTCTGGGAAGGTTAGAAATGGAAATATTGCAAAATATGCTTTTCAGGCAAGTCATCATATTTAATATGAAGACTGAAAGCATAAAATAACTTTGTTTTTCCTTTTTGGGGGATTTGTGGTTGATATTCTTTTCCTGGTTCCTGGTTTTTGCTAGAAAGAAACTTGTTCATCTCCCACCCACTCCACTCCCCTTTCCCCCAAGCTGAAATATCTGTCTAAGATCATCCTTTTAAGAGTGCAGTCTTAGAGAAGAGAGAGGAAAAAGAACTATGATTTAAAATATATATGTATATCTTTTTCTTTAAAGCTTGCAAACTGGGATTTCTAGACTCAATTTATGTTCTTGAGACATTGGAATCAAGTTTATATATAGTTTTTGATGTAGGACCTAATTAGGCTCTCAGCATATCTTAATGCTTTCTGCTACATCTGCATTAAAGATAACATTGCATACATTTGCATTTCATTTACATAAAAAAGTTAGCCATGCTGTATGTAACAATTACTTTAACCAAGTACCGCTGACAGAAAATATTTTGAATAAGCATGTGAAAATCCATGTCTACACAAAGCCTGTCCTGGGATCTGTCGCATTGGGATCTCTCACACTTGTAATGCCTTGGTATGTTACACACTTATTCCAACAGAGCCTCTGAGTAAACTGCAACAATATAGGAGTCAAAAGGGTCTGATATATGTGATGATATACTCAGTTTTGGAAAGAAAGGCCCGGTGGATACTCTTCTTGATGCTGTTTATAACTTTAACAATATTGGTAATCAATGGTAAAGAATAATGGCATGATTTTTACAGGATGTTTTAAAAGTGAAGGAATAACCTTGAAATAAAAGCGTTCATTCATTTCTTTACTCATTCATATATATTCGAATGAATCTATGTGGGGCGACCTTATTTCCAGGTCTCATTTAATGAATGTCAGGTTTATCTGGGCCATTTTACTTTAAATGTGAGTTTTTACCAGGGGACCGCTCCACCAGTTTCTTGAGAACGAGCTGCTGCTTGCCTTATGTTACCATGCCCTCAAGCGTAGTCCTGTGTTTTTACCTGTCTAGTGGCCTGGCTCCCATTTGCCACACTTGGCTATTCTCCCCTCTCCCCCCCCACCCCACCCCCGGGTCCTGAGACCTCCAGGCGCAATCTCTGGGGCATGGTTTATCTAAATCAGATAATGACAGACATAGATCAAGATGTGTAGGCTTTTCTGTCACCATGGAACCCGAAACTTGTTCTGCAGAACACCATCCTTCCGAGGAATGTTGTTTACAAAGGGTACTGTATAAACATATTTGAGAATTGTTGCAAACTCTAACCCCTTCTTAGAGAGCCACGATGCATAGAGTTAAAAACAAAACAAAGTGAAACAAAAACACACCAACCTAACTTTCTCTAAACTGATATTTTCCAAATCTTTAGGGCTGTAGGACCCTTTGTTGGCATGCCACCTATTTACCCAGGAGACTAGTTTTCTGCAGTGATTTTATAAATCGCCATTCTATTTTAAGAACCACAAGAACAGCAATAATAGCAAAAATAAAAATAGCGACTGGCATTTGATTAGAGCTTCTTGTGTGTCAGGAACAGCAGTAAGTGCTTTATTTATATATCCTCATTGAATTCCTTCAAGAACCCTATGAGATTTGTTGTTGTTGTTGTTGTTGTTGTT
>NW_006921602.1:16530405-16581911 GCF_000298275.1 Orycteropus afer afer
GTTTCCGAGGCAGTATCACTACGGAAGTAGGATTGCCCAACCTTCCTTCCGAGGAGTGGCTGGTGGGTTTGAACCACCAGCTGTCTGGTTAGCAGGCAAGTATCTTAGCCACTATGCTACCAGAGCCCCTATGAGATTAAGGGCCACTAATTAGTGCCATTTTAGCGATGAGAAGACTGAGACCTAGAGAGGTTAAATAATTTACTCTATGTTACGCTACTAAGAGAAAGAAGTGAGACTTGAACCCAGGTCAGGGGTCTTATTTATTACTCTGTCCAGGAGGGAACTAGAAAGGTGACCTGGTCTAGCATTGCATTCGGAGTATACTTAACCATCCCAGTCTCCCTGACAAGTGACCCCAGCCTTGAATAGGTATATGGGGTGATTCTCAAGGAATTATACCAAGGCATGGTAGCTAGCTGTTCCTCACTCCAAGTCAATCCACTCTGCCAACAGCCTCTCTTTTAATTTGACCATGCCCAGGTTTTCCAGGAATCTATGACCTCTCACAAAGCCTTGTACTCTTCTATTTCTAGGTTACCACTGCTAGTTCCTCCAGTGATTTCTTAAGTGCCATGACTCAACTCTGCTCACCATTATGATCCTGTTCCTCCCAATTTATCCATATTCCATGTGAACTGTGTTTGCTGTATTAAACACAGACCTCCATGTGAATGCTGAGGCCCAAGGAGTAGGAAAAGGCCATCCATCACCTCACATGTCCTGGACCCTGTATTTCAATTAATGAAGCCTAAGATGGCATGGCTTTTTGACAGGTACATACTTATGTTGTATCATTTGGAGCATATTCTCAGAGTTGTTCAGTCTTTTTTTCACATATAATTTTCCAACCCTGTGTTCTTTCCCTTCAACCCCTTCACTCTCCATGTGTGCAGCTGATTTGCAACAAATGAGACCTGTGATCTGTATCAAGTTGCTCAACTTCTTGAAGACTTAGTTTTCTAATCAATTAAATGGGGATAATAATAGTATTGACTCGTAGAATTGTGGTAGCAACCAGATGAGCATGTCTGGTCCTTGACAAAGCATCCTGTACATAATAACTATTCAATCAGTCTTAACTAGTACTTGCATTGTTGTTGTTATTGAAAAATTAGAAATTGCAGCAGAGCAAAAAGCCTTTCTTCCCAACATTTGTCTGTGCATTTCAGTGTAATAAATTTGTCTTTGGCTTCAGCAAATTTGAAGTAATATCTTGATTTGTAAGAGCAGCTTTGTCAGTCTACTTAAAATGATTCTCACCATGCTGATTTAGGCATTTTACATTCTGATATGCATTTTTAGCTAGTTTCAAGTCACAAGACTCTAAGGAAAAAAGCTAATCCTCAATTGGCAAGAAAGTCCCTCCCCAAATCCTTGGATTAAAATAGAATCTGCCACGAGGGCTTTCCTTAAAGTCTTCTGTGATTGCCATCTGTCTCCAGCGGGGCGGCATCAAATACCTGTTCATGGCAACTTCATTCTTTAGAATGAGAATTTGCAACTTTTATATTTATCGATAGGCACACTAATTCTCTTGATGATGGTAATTAATGAGGTGCTTATATCTTATTTTGCGGTAGTTTTAACGAGCTTCAGGCTAGCAGTGAGATCCAGTGCTTGCTGTAAAAGCTCACTATCAAAGATGCTGGAGGAAAATGAAGAAAATGGAGCAGAAAAATTAAGGCTTTAGTAGATAAAATGTCTCAGATTAAAAACAATCTCAAAACAAACCTTGATAGGGCAGCTGCATTTAAAAATCAGTAAAGACTTTCTGGGGAGAAAAGTCATATTTTTTTCCATCTCTTTTTCCCTGCCCATGCTGTTAATTTTGACCACCCATTTGTCTTTCTACCCCTTTGGCTTGCTTGGTGTTAGCAGTGTGAAGTGAAAAATTGATAGAGAAACATATTTCGCTACTTACAGCTAGATAGTTACGGCCAAAACATCTTGTCATATTGGGTTTTGAATAATTGTGCTAAATCTACACTTAATTTTGCCTTAGACAGCTAGCCTTATGACCGTAGTTAACCTGTGTTTTTTCTTATTCTTTCATCCTTTGGAAATGAGGTCCACAGAATATAAATTCAGAAAGGCATAAATTCTAACTCCTCAGAAAGCAAGAATAGAAGTCAAAGTGACCTCAATAAATCAAAAGCAAGTTGAAGTTCAATAGGGACGAATGTAAGATAGGATACTTATGTCCAATAAATAGACTCACAAATATAGCCTGGGCATGACTCTGGTAGAGACTATCTTGCCAACTGTGTGTGGAAGGTACATCTGTAACCTTATCGAAAGACCTACTATGTGCCAGGCATTTTGCATAAGTTAGTTTATTTATAAATATACTATTGTAATTCTCTACAGTAACTTTCTGAGCTCCATATAGTTTGTTCTCTCTTTTATAGCTGTGGAAGCTGAGGTTGAGAGAGGTTAAGTAATTTGCTCAAGTGTTCACAGCTAGTAAATGATTTAACTGGTTTTTGGACCATGCTGTTTTTAAGTTACCTAGAGCACTTCATTATAGAGCTGTTATTTAAAAAGCCAACCTAGTCCTTGGCTGCATTAACTAGAATTCCACTGGAGAACTGCTTAATAACCTTTCTGGTACACTTATACATTAATTAAAATTTAAAAGAAAAATGAAGTGAGAAACTGGAGCAGGTCCAGAAATACCCCACCCAGCAAGAAAGGTAGCAAAAAAGCCTTTTCCTTATGGGAAAAGGCTCAAGGTGTTTGGGATTGCTTAGCTAGGAAGAATGCAGCTATGGGTGAGTGACACAGTAATTGCCTAAAAGCATCTAAAATCAGTAATAAGGATTTACATTTTACATAAATATTTGCAGTGTACAAATCCTCTCCATATCAGACATCTTAATGGTTTCTTGCAACAGACTTCTAGAACAAGAGTTGGCAAACTTTTTCTGTAAAGGTCCAGGTAGTTAAAATTTTTTGATTTTGTGGGCCATATGGTCTTTATCACATTTTAACTCTGCTGTTGCACACAAAAGCATCTATTGACAGTACATTAAAATACAGGCATTATTGTGTTCCAGTAAAACTTTATTTAAAAGTGATGGCAGGCTGGATTTGACTTGCAGGCTACAGTCATGTGACTATATATTATTGACTTGCCCAATAGAACTGAGTAAATAAACAATGGAACTGGAACCAGAATCCGTTTTCTCTGGTTCAGAGCTTGGTGCTTGATGACGTAAAGATTTTGGAGAAGTTTGTCCTCCCAAGATACCATTTGCTTGTTGTTGTTGTTGTTGTTGTTTGCCGTCGAGTCGGCCCCGACTCATAGCGACCCCTCCTTGGGTTTCCGAGGCAGTATCACTACGGAAGTAGATTGCCCCATCTTCCTTCCGAGGAGTGGCTGGTGGGTTTGAACCGCCTGCCTTCTGGTTAGCAGTCAAGTGCCTTAGCCACTATGCTACCAGAGCTCCCCCATTTGCTTCTAGTGGTGATTAAAATTTGGAGCAGATGAGTCAGGAAATGGGAGCTCTAGTAGGGTAGTGCCTAAGGCACTGGACTGCTAACCACACGGCTGGCGGTTCAAACCCACCAGCCACTCCTTGGAAGGAAGACTGGGCAATCTACTTCCATAGTAATACTGCCTGGGAAACCCAAGGAGGGGTGGCTATGAGTCCATGGCACATAACAACAACAACAGTCAGGAAATTAGATAACAACCTGATACAGGGGAGAAGTATTTCCTGGGCACTGATACGAGTATCTGGTGAGTAAACATCTTCCCGCTTGCCTGAAATTTCTACTATACAAGCCATCACTTAAGCATCTTCTTGAGAAATGTGACTTTCATTTGTATTACAGCCTCCCTTTACCTAGGTAAAGGTACCTTACAAATTCATTTGTCCAGGTAATCTGTTAGGACTAATTTTTAACTAACAATGGGTGAGATGGAAGGGAAATAAAGTAGCAGGAGCAAATTAGTGTTTATAGAACTTGGGTTGGGAGGATGGTTTTCAGAAAAGATTAACACTACTGTCGATGTCATGAGTACCTGGTGGTTGCAAACAGTGGAGTGCTTGGCCACTAACCAACAAGTTGGAGCATCAAGTCCACTCAGAGGTTCCTTGGAAGATAGGGCTGGCAATCTGCTTCTAAAACGTCAGCCCCTGAAAACCCTATATAGCCCAATTTTACTGTGAAACACATGATGTCTCCATGAGTCAGGATCCACATAATGACAACTGGTTGGTTTTGGGCTTGGTGGGTATCCTATATGAACAAAAGGGAAAACCATTAATAATATTAGCTAAATTTATTGAGTATTTAATACCATCTTCCAGGTACTGTTATAAGTGCTGTTCTTGAATTAGTTCATTTAATCCTCCAAACAATCCTGAGAGGTAAGTGCTATTATTTCCATTTTGTTGTTGTTGTCGTTGTTATGTGCCGTTGAGTCAGACACGACTCATAGCGACCTTTCCTTGGGTTTCAATATCACTACGGAAGTAGATTGCCCCATCTTCCTTCTGAGGAGTGGTAGGGAAACTGAGGCACATAGGCTCACAGTACGTGGAGATGACTCATGAAAGTTATTTTTTTTTACATAATCTACCAGTGAAAGCCTTCCCTTCCTGGTAAGTGCTAGGAAATGGGAGCTCTGCACCACTGGAAGGCTTTAACCGCATTACCCACTTCTTAGCAATTGGCTGGACCAGTTGACCTCCAGCTCTTTCTGTTTCTTTGCTGGAGATGCAATTTGAGGTAAGCTGTTTGAAAACAGAAGGCATATTCTCTAGAAGTTAATGCATCATTCCTGGAGAGGCTGGATGGCAAGAACTCTAGCTGAAGAATATTTCCTCTTATTTGCAAAAAATTAAAATAAATCCATAAGTGGGCACTTGCAGCAAGCTTGGTTAAACCTACCTTGCTTGTGGTTAAACCCTCATAAATCAGAATAGCTCAAGTGACACTAGTAAATGCCAGATACCCAGCAGTGGCTGGAATAATTCAATCTACTTTATAAGATTCAAGTAGCTAATACTTTAAAAAAAAATTGCTTTTAATGTGTAAGAAAGATTTTGCAGGTATCCTTTCAATGAGACTATTTTCTCAACATCTCCCTTGAGAAAATAAAAAGGAAATGCCTCTTCTGTGGCCTCATTAGGTTACAGTTTTGTTTCAGACTACTATTATAAAACATATTTAAGGCAGATAGGATTTATAAACTTAAAAATATACAAAACCTTCGATCAGTGGATTAGTTTTAGGGTCATTAATTTTCTGGTGTCATTATTATTAGAATGTCATCCCAGATTTCCAGGCTTAGAATTCAGGAACTTTAATACCTTCTCCACAGGAAAGAAACAGATTGAGTAAGGAGATAATGGATGATTAGAAAGGAAGAGATAAAAGAGGGAATGTCAAAGGTAGAGATGGTAAAAGGGGAAGGAAGGAACAGGAAATGGAGATGGGAAAGAAAGGATAAGAAGCATATGCATATGCAAAGCAATGAGGAGGGAGGAGTGCTGGACTTGGAAGATCTAGAATCAATTCCCAGCTCTGCTCTTCGCTGCCATGATTTTTGGCTTGTCACTTGACCTTTGTCACATTCCTTTTCTATCACATGGGAATTCTTATATCACCCTTAAAGGGTATTTAAGTGAGATGATTTGGGTGCCTGGCTAAATTAAGACATGAGTATGTAATAGATCAGAACCAAGGGACCAGCCTTGTGATGTGAGTAGAAATGGGAAGGAAGCATTTCAGGATGTAAATTCATTTGGGTTTTCCCATCCAACAGTCCTCATCTCTAAGCTCTGGAGAGTCAGGGGATGTTCTTACCATCTGCTTTGTTGGTAGTTACCATTGGGTTGGTTCTGACTCATAGCAACCCCATGTGTGCAGAGTAGAACTATTCCATTCAGGTTTTCAGGGTTGTGACCTTTTGGAAGCAGATTGCCAAGCCAGTCTTCTGAGACACCTCTCCAAAACCAAAATCCACTGCCATTAAATTGATTCTGATTCATAGTGACCCTGTAGGACAGAGTAGAACTGCCCCATAGGGTTTCCATGGGTGCAAATCTTTTTGGAAGCAGATTGCCTCATCTATCTCCTGTGGAGCAGCTAGTAGGTTTGAACCACCAAACTTTTGATTAGCAGCCAATTGCTTTGACCACTGCAATACCAGACCTCCTTGAGGCACCTCTTAAAAAAAAAAAAAAAACAAACTCGGTGCCATAGAGTTGATTCCAACTCACAGTGACCCCCTTTGGGTTTCTGAGACAGTAAATCTTTATGAAAGTAGATTGCCCCGTCTTCCTTCTGTGAGGTGGCTGGTGGGTTTGAACTACTGACCTTCCCATTAGCAATCATGCCTTAGGCACTACACCACCAGAGCTCCTACTAGGTGGGTTCAAACTGCTAACCTTTCAACTAGTAGTAGACAGCTTAACTTGCAACCACCCAGCAAGATTCCTTCTTACTGTCTGTTGTTGTTGTTGTTAAGTGCCGTCGAGTCATTTCCGACTCATAGCGACCCCATGCACAGCAGAACGAAACGCTGCCCGATCCCGCGCCAGCCCCACAATCCCTGCTATACTTGAGCCCATCATTGCAGCCACCGTATCAATCCATCTTGTTGAAGGCCTCCCCCTCTTTCGTCGACCCTCCACCCTACCAAGCATGACATCCTTCTCCAGGGAATGGTCCCTCCTCATGACCAAAATAGGTGAGACGAAGTCTGGCCATTCTTGTTTCCAAGGAGCATTCTGGCTGCACTTCCTCCAGGACAGATCTGTTAGTTCTTTTAGCAGTCCATGGTACTTTCAGCATTCTTCGCCAGCACCACAACTCAAAAGCATCAACTCTTCTTCGGTCTTCCTTATAGGTCTTCCTTATTCATTGTCCATCTTACTGTCTACTAAGCATTATATAGCATTCCTTTGCCACCAAGTCCTAGTATCACCAGTTCACTACTTTTCAGCAGAACACTATCAGTCAAGAATAGGATCTAACATGTATACCATCTTATAATAATACAGACACATAAAAGGATGGATTTGGTACCCCCAGAACCTTTTTGGATGGGGCTTAAGATGACTCTACTTGAAACAGTATCTCTCTATGACAGTATGAGATTCAAGTTTTTCCTTGAAAAATGTTCTATGGAAAATTGTCCCCAAATTCTCTCAAACAGAGCTTTTTCTTCCCCAGAGCTAGGGATTTTTATAAGCTGAATTTGAATTTAATTCTTCCCTTCCAGTGTCTTTTCTTCTTAAGTCACCATCTGACAGGGAGTAGTTAGTATATAACCCAAAGCATATGTGGTAAGCTTGTTCCTCTCTGCCTAAATATGAGTGTAATAAAAAATAGCAGTTAAACATATGTTAAAAATGAAGAAGTACAGTTGGGGGCAAAGACTAAAAGGCGACACAACTGTTTATTAGTTGTGTTTTTCATTTTCATGTTCAGAGAATTTTAAGACCTGAATATTTCTTTCCAAGCTGCAACCAGATCTGCACAATTATGTTCCCTATTTTGTGTTCTACTTCTTATAGATAAATATTAGATCAACAGTGTTGAAGCCTACATCGAAAGCAATGAACATCCATTAGCAAATTAATGAATTAAAATCCGTTTTTGTGTCAACTGCCCAGCTTGATAATGCCAGGGTTCATAGTGCTTTACCTCAGGAGAGATGTTTGGCATTACTGATAGAAATCAGTTTAACAAAGTGTTAAGTGATCTTGGTTCCCAGAATTGCAGTTCAAGAAGTGTGAGATCTAAACATAGTCAGGATAAATCAAGTGTTTCCATTTCTCTCTGTTGTTAATGGCTTTATTATGACAGCCCATTTGACTTAGAGTCAGTGATTCATCTTGATATCATGGGTATAAGTAGACCCTCTTTTAATTTGCCAATTGTTCGTTCCTGTATCATAAGGATGAATTAAGGTAAAGAGACATCTTTCATCTTGGTGTGTCTACATCAAGCCAAACATAGTTGTTTAAGTACAAGACTGCACCTCGAGTTGTGACTTTTCCTTTCATTACAGTGAAACTAAGGCTGGTTGGCCTAACTTCATTGAAATGTGCATTCTGCCCATAATACATTTTTGTTCTATGTGGGAGATATCAGTGGCAACTTTCCACACCCATCCTTCCACACAAATAGAATGCTTTATAGGAAAAAGAGGCAGCATTAAGAGAGAACATGGGGTGGAAAACACCAAGTTAAAGTTCTTTTTTCAAGAGTGTTCACATTGAAATGCTTATAAGACTCAAAGAGATGAATCAATATGGTTTATTTTGTTTTGTTTTTCAGATTCATATTCTAATTTGCAATTCACAGCAGTCTTGTGAAGTAGATAGGGCGTCTAATTTGAACTCCACTTTAAAGATAAGGAAGCTAGATATAACTTGGTCTCTTGTCTTGAGCAAAGAAGAGTGAAGAAAATCAAAATCATTTGGAAACAGCTAGCCCAAAGATATGATGGACCAAAAGGACGTCAGCCTAACAACCCTAAAACCAGAACTAAATGCTGCCAATTCCAACCACTCAGAAAGGATCAAAATTGGAGATCCTGGATAGAGTGGGAGGAAAAATGTAGAACAAAATTCAAAAACACAAAAATTACTAGAATTACTGGTCAGATAGAGACTGGTGGAACCCTTGAGACTATGACCCCAGGTTATCTTTCAGGCCTGGAAATGGACTCACTTTGTGGATTGACTATTAGCCCAACAGGAGAAAGACTTACAAGCAGAACACCTACTCTAGGGGAGATGTATCCATCTACCCTAGGGAGATGTATCTTTTGGATCAATCAGCCAGGAGACATCAGAGGGGCAGCATTTGCATAGAGGGAAAGCTAGACAGACAGGCATGCATAGATAAGGGCACAGGGAAGGGGTGGTCAGAGGGAAAAGAGGGGAGGAGAGTTTTTTATTGTTGGGGATTGTAATCCGGGCTATGAAATAAAATGTTCATGAACTGTTAAGAGTAAAACGAATCTGCTTGGTAAATTTGTACCCAAATCATTATCGATCAATCAATCAAAGGAAGCTGATGCTCTAAGAGGCTAAGAGTTGTCTGGAGGTAACAAGAGCAGGACCTCATTCTTTCCACACCCCGTACTCCTTTTCTTTCTAATTGCTCTGAGTGGGTAACATTGTAGTCCTGGAGTTGCCGCTGGTCACAGTTATCATACAAGAAGAAAGGCAGTGTCTATGTTGCTGTAATTCCTCTATTTCAATTATTTCCAAGTCTTTTTCACTATCTGAGTGGGAATATATCCACACAACTTTCTGAGTAATACTGGGTACATACTTGCGGAATTTTTGCCTCACGAAGTCAAACGTAAAGGATAAAAAGTGGTAAGTGATCAGATGTGAACTAAGGAAAGGCATTCCATCCACCTGCTAATTTTTTTCCACAGAATTTCTTGTATTCTTGCACATTCTGTTTCCATCCCTGACTATAGCTATAAGTCCAAGTGTGACATTCAGTTTTCTTTTCCTTCTGTAAATCAGATCTATTCTACCCATCAGGGAATGACCCAATATCAGCTATCATGCTTGGCCTCAGAGCTGACCCATGTCATTCTTCTTCATGTGATCTTGATAGCCCACTCTACTGGGAAGCAGCCACGACCCCTGGACTGTAGGTGCAGATAGGGTGTGCCCAGATCTTTTGGCAGAATTAAACAAAATATTTCCTCTAGCCTCTTTAAACCCAACAAAATAAATGTTACTCTTTTGAGTTTCATGAAGGAAAAGCATAGCCATGAGATGTAATAGAGCACCAAATTTAAGTTTGTTGTGTATTTACCCCCAATAGAATTTTGAAATTCCTTGTACACCTACCCTGTGCAAATGTTCTTCTGAATGTAGGCATTTATAAGTTTGCATAAGTTTAAATAGTTGGAAAGGATGTAATTTCTAGCATATTAATATTGACATTTTAAAATAGAACTGCCCTATCACTTTTGAAATATATCCAATAAAGTCTAAATCCTCTTTTGAGTGAATATTCACCACTGTACATTAAAAACAAACCAAAACAATGACCAAGTTGTCTTTAACACTGAAAAATTTTACATCTTAATTTCTGTTTGAACTTCTATTTTTATTTTATTCTCCCTTGAGTTTTATTCTAATGTGATATATATTTTTATGCTTGTAATTATTTTATTGATCATGCTACCATGCTCCTTTGCAATAAAGATAAGAATGAAAATTTAAATTTTAAAAGTCCTATGACCATAAAGCTGTAAGTAATGAAAAAAAACTGATTGATTATCATTACAATGATTTTTAGTACATGAGTTATCAAAATAGCATGAATATATCACCCATTTTGATACATAATTATTAAACATAAAAAGTAAAAATGTATTGGAAATGTATTTCTTAATGAGCTGGATAGGACTTTTTTCCCCAATTAGTTCCTATACTCATGGATGAATATTATTTATTGATAAAGTTTCCACATCAATTGCATTCCTACTTGAAGTTTTTATGGTGTGAGAAACACTTTCTATGTGATGGGCATGGAAGGAGTTCTATTAAGAGCAACGCCATTCCTATCTCTGAACTTTTGAATTATATGCTAAAAATAAACATTCACCACAATGGCAATATTTAATGAGTTCTGGTAATGTAGTGGTTAAAGCCTTGAGCTGCTAACCAAAAGTTGACAGTTTAAACCCACCAGCTGTTCCACAGGAGAAAGGTGAGGCAGTCCATTTACATGAAGATTCACAGCCTTGGAAACCCTATGGGGTCTACTCTGTCCTTTAGTGTTGCTATAAGTAGCAATCAACTAGATGGCAGTGGGTTTTTTTCTTTTTTCTTTTTTTTTTATCAGAATATTGATTAGAACCTCTGATTTCTATGGAAAGCAGAGAATTGGAGGATAAGGGGCTTCCAAAAGCATTTATTAACCATTCATTAGAATTCTCCATTGTCTCAGAAACTGGAATCTTAAAAGCTTGCAGGCAGCCATCTAGATGCAAGGATGGGTCATTTCTCAGCCAGAGCAAAGAAACAATGAAGAAAATCAAAGACACATGAAGACAATTAGTCCAAGGGACTGGTAGACCATGCGAACCTCAGTCTATATGACCATGAGACCAGAAGAATTAGATGGTGCTTGGCTACCTCTGTGAACCACTCAGAGAGGGATCAGTGCAGGAGATCCTGCACAGGGTGGGAGGACAATGTGGAACAAAACTCAAAATCATAAAAAAAAAAAAAAGAAGACGACGACCAAGTTTGCTGCTCTGATAGACACTGGTGAATCTCTGAGACTATGTCCCCTAGCCACCCTTCAGGTCTGGAACTGAACTCCTGGAGCTTCCAGCCAAACAATAGACAGTCATATGGGGTGAACATTTACATCAAGTAGATGTACTTGGAGCGGTCAATCATGGAAGAGCAGAAGGGCAGCGTTTGCACAGGGAGACAGCTTGGGGGGGTGGAGTGGGGAGTGCATGGGAGGTAAGGGCACAGAAAAGAGGTAACTACAGGGAGTAAGTGGGAAGAGAGCTGTTACATTGTGGGGAATTGCAGTCAGTGTCATGAGACAAGATGTATATGAACTTGTGTATGGACAATGAATTTGCTTTGTAAACTTTCACCCAAATCACAATAAAAATCTTTTTAAAAAATTCTCTGCTGTCTCATTGTACACCAAAAAGTATATCACAAGGACTTACCAAGACTTATCAAATGACTGAAAATTATATGCTACTTTTTCACTTAGTGACACATTACCTAACCTGGTCCGCTTAGCAAATATTGGAAATTTAGAAATATTGTAAATTTATATATAATTTTGTTAGCCAGACTATCTATTTGTTTGTAAAATTATGGCAGAAAATGCTTTTGTCACATTCTTTAAATACATATTCATCAAACCTTGGATTTGCAGGCTCAATTCAGTGTAGAGAAAATATATGCCAATTGTCCTCATTATTCAATCAGCCAGCCAATTCAGTTTTATTTAGATTCAGAAGAAGTCTTACTTCATTTTTCAATGACATGTTCTTTAGTCTACATCCCTGTGACAGCTACCTCATTCTGAATTCTAACTCTTACATAGAATTCCACTAAGGGAGTTTCCCTAAAAGGTAGCTCCATGAGTGCAGGAATATTTTTGTGTGGGGAGGGAGAGGTTGTTCAATAAATATTTGTCAGAGAGAAAGAGAGAGAGAACACTTTACTATGAGCTTGTAGTTGGGATGTAATAAAGATCCACAGCCTTTTGTAATTGGCTAGGGGCCATAATCTCAGGGGTCTCACCAGGCTGTATTAGAGCAGCAAATATGGTCTTTTTCTTTTTTTTTTATAATCTTGAGTTTTGTTCCACATTGTTCTCCCACTCTATCCAGGATCTCCTGCACCTATCCCCCTCCAAGTGGTTAACATTGGTAGCCAGGAACCATCTAGTTCTTCTGGTCTCATGGTCATATAGGCTGAAGATTGCATGGTCTGCCAGTCCCTTGGACTACTTGTCTTCATGTGTCTTTGATTTTCTTCATTTTTCTTTGCTCTGGATATGGAGAGACCCATTGTTGCATCTAGATGGTTGCTTGCAAGCTTTTAAGATCCCAGTTGCTACTCACCAAAGTAGGATGTAGGACAATGTTTTTGTGTAGTATAATTGAGCTTGATGTCCCCTGCAGCCATTGTCCCAAGCCCATAGGTCCAACTACTTGCTCCCTCTGGGTAGCTGGCTGTGGCCAAGAAGTCACTACAACCTTTTCCCTTGTCAGCTCTACTGTATACCTGGACATTCTTACAGCACATACAAATATGCTTATAGAAACATTGTCTGCCAACCCTGTACTTGGTCATGGGCACTACCTCCTGCCTAAATATACCTCATTGTTCAGCTTGTCCACCCTTCTATCCACTCGTAGATCAATGCTAGCCTTCACTGACAACACAATACTGTACATGCAGAAGGGTTCATCTTTGTTTTCTGTACCTCCCATGTACCTCTGTCTTCCTCTTCCTCAATGCTGCCATGTTGATCACTCACATTTGGTACATTTTAGAATATACACATACATGAGGAAGAACACATGCATACTCTCATATGAGAGAGAGAGAGAAAGAGAGAGGGAGAGAGAAAGAGAGATCAATCCCCTGTGGTTTAGACGACTATCCACCTGCGTTAAATTCTTCTTTTACTAGTTTTTTTGTCTGTGAAAAGGAGATAATGACAGTATGTACTTTATTGTATTGTGCGTGTTAAAAGGAATGATGTAAATATACTTTGCTAAGTGTTTAGCAGAGTAAGCTATTTGTCCTCTATCATGCACCCACCCACCCAACCACCTAATCTCGTAGTCGTTTTTGGCTAACAACATTTGCTGCAGTATACTGTTTTCAATAGTTATATATTGCTACAAGCATGACTTTTGATCCCATTCATTGTATGTTTGCAGCACAACTGAGTTATCTTTTCCCCCCAACAATTTTCTATTGTAAATGGTGCTATGATGGGCATCCTACTGCACATGATTGATACAATAAATTCCTTAAAGTGGAATTGCTGACATGGATTTTATACATTTAAGGTATTTGCAACATGTTGCCTAAATTAACTTCAGAAAGACTCTACTAATTTATATTCCAGCTCTGAAGATAACTGAGTACATGTTTGCATAAACCCTCTCCAACATTGGTATTACCTTTCTTTTTCATCTTTGCTAATTGGATAAGCTTTTTTTTTTTTTTTTTTTTAAGTGTAACACATTTTAGTTTGCATTTCTTTGATATGTGAAGTTGGACATTCTCGTTTCTGAGGCTTTTTTAAATCTGACACTGAGAATGTGTGCAGGTGTTTATTCTCGCTTGGTGTTATTTACTCTAGGTCCACGTCTATATCCATTTCTCTTTTCTGAAAGAGGCGTAAAAGTAAAGTTCAGCTTTCGTAGAGCTGGTGTGTATGCATAAGAGGTATAATCGATAACTGACAGAGGAAGTGGAGGTTCAAAGTGCCCTCCCAGGTCTCTGTGGAGTCTTTCTCCTTGAATCTGGCTGCTGCTTCTTTGACAGGTGTATTTCTTAGCTCTGGGGACCTGGACCAGACAGGCTTCAGCTCTCACTTTGCCGGATGTGCCCTGGGACCCTGAATGTTGTAGAAATACATATGGCCTAGAGAATGCAAAAGGTCATAGGCTTATTTTCAGATGGGAAAAATCAGACTCCATTTTTAGCATAAAGAATCCTGTAACAGGATGTACCCTCTTGCTGTGTTATTGTATTCTGGGTACTCGTTCATCTCTTTCTCTGTGTCTTTAAAGGACAAATTAGACTTTTCCGTAACAGAAATGTTATCGATTAAAAAAAGCAAATGCTTAATAAGTCATTTAAATAATAGAAGAAAACGTCTCAAACCTAGAAAATCCTGTTCACAAATTGACAGGGTGTACTGGTTACCTAGTGCTGGTCTGATAGGAATACACCACAAATGGAATGGCCTTAACAAACAGGAGGTTATTCTTACAATTTGGAGGCTTTAAGTCCAAGTTCAAGTGCTGGGCTCTGGGGCTGGGTGAAAGCCCATCAACCTTGGGGTCCAGCTCTGCCTCCTGCTCCTGGCCCACTGGAGCTAGAGGCGTTTCTTCACTCAGACAGCTGCTGGCTGCTGAGACTGAAAAACCCAAGGTTGACAAGTAAAAAGGCACAGTCCCGATGTTACCAAACCACATGACGGGCAATTAATTCAAGACCGTAGTAAGTACCAAGGTTGGCAGAGCATGGCAGGCTGCTGAACAACAACATGGCTACATGCAGGACCCAAATGTGCCATAAGCTAGAGACCATTCCCAAAGCTGCTGCTTATACACAGGAAGCAGACCACATACCCAAAGGCAGCTACTCAGCTGCTTGTGGTAGATCCCACCATGGAGTTGATTGCCAATCTCAAAGTGGGGAATAACTACCACCAGCTGCCCAGCCACTCAACCAGGGCCAACCAAGTTGACACACAACATAACCACCACACAGGGTGAGAAGGATTTTTCTTTCTTTGTACAGAGTTGTAGCCTCATCTTGTCTGAGTTTCCTTCACTTTGGGATCTGAAACCAGAGACGTAAACTTCCCTGTAGCTTCAGTCCCTCCACACCAGGGTCTTGTTTTCTAGCCCAACTTTTTATCTTTTTTTCCACTGTGAGAAAAGATTTCTCATCAAGATTGTGTATGTGTATGAGGAAGAGAGAGAGAAAGAGACAGACAGATAGACCTGCAGGCAGGCAGAGACAGATAGAGGCAGAAAGAGACAGACTGACAGAGAGGAAGCAGCAGCATTAAGGCCTATGCTTCTCTCCCCCCAGTCCCCCTGTTCATTTTCTTGCCAGCAGGGAAAGAGGCCAGGCCTTATTAGCCACTGCTACAGGGAATGGAACTATTACCCTTACCTTTTCTCAGATTTTAGCCATTTTCTCCTTTCTACCAAAAGCAATCTGGTATAAGGATAATTTCTTCCTAAAAGCTGACTCGACTCTCTAACCCCCTCACGCACACACTCCTCGTGCCTGGTCTTATTGTACGTTTGTGGTTGAAAGAACATAAAATCAGCTATAAAACTTGTTTGGGTAAATAAACAGTTACAAGCCTTGCATCTATACACAAGCCCACGTGGTTGGGATGACCACAAGAAGCAGATGAAGGCACCAGAGAGAAATCTTGTTTGTTACTGAATTTCAAAAGTTTGCCTCTCCCAGCTGGAGTCCTTGAGTGGGCCTGCATTCATATATATTCAATACATGCAGAAAAGGGATCCTAATTAATGAGTCTGTTAATTCTTCTTGCCAGCTGGGGACAAAAACCATTGTTTGGTCTCTAGCCATTGTGTGTATGTGACTTCGGATTCCCCAGATTTCAAGTCACTAGATCAGCAGATTGTATAGTCTTCCATTGCTCAAGGTTTTTAAAAAGTAAAAGTATAGAGATTCTTTCTTATAATGGCTAATGATCAGGAGCAACTTTTTTTAAGGCTGCATACTATAAAGCTTATCATGATAGATAGGTAGATAGATAGTTACATCCTTGTGTTTTCAAGTGACTTATGGAAAACCAGTTTTGTGGCATTGGTAAGTGTATCATATTTATATTCCCTGGCTGAGTGCATGCAATAACTTCTGTTCAAATTGGAGCATCAGTTCCAAGGATAAAATGATCACTTCACGGAGTTTAAACCCTAAAGCGGAATCATTTATAAGAATGATTTGCTTGCAGAGATTAACTGTCTGACTACATGATGCTTTAGATAAAATAAATGGGTTGACTAGTCCCTAAATTAGAGGTAGGCTGCATTCAGAAACTAAGGTGTTTTTTAAGTATGATACAAGCCCTCTAATCTCTCTGTCTGGCATTGTTTGAGCACTGAGCAAGCCTCCTCAAAGCCCAAGATTAAATTAGGAGAAATCCCCCTGCTGCTTCTATTCAATTGAATTAATATAATGAGTTTATTGTTAAATTAAACAAAATGTAACTTGCCATGTGGAAGAAATGTGGCTGAGATCACAGTGGGATGTTGTTTTTCCCTTCTAACTCCCTTGCTTAAAGGGGGCTTAGTGGCTTCAGTGTTACAACTCCAGCATACTCACTCATCTTCCCTATTGTGTTACGTGCTGTTGAGTTGATTCTGACTCATAGCAACCTTAAGTACAAAAGAATGAAACACTATCAGGTCCTGAGCTATCTTCACAATCGTTACCATACTTGAGCCCACCTACACAGCCACCATGTCATTCCATCTCATTAAGGGTCTTCCTCTTTTTTGCTGACCCTTTCCTTAACCAAGCATGATATCCGTCTCCAGAGATTGGTCCCTTCGGACTACATGGCCATAATAGAAGAGATGAATTCTGGCCATTTTCACTTCTAAGGAGCATTCTGGCTGTACATTCTCCAACACAGATATGTTCATTTTTCTGGCAGTCCATGGTATATTCAGCACTTTAGTACTCAAAGTGACATCTTTGCTCTTTAACACTTTAAAGAGGTCTTTTGCAGCAGATTTTCCCAATGCAATACAGCATTTGCTTTATTGACTGCTGCTCCCATGGGCATTGATTGTGGATCTAAGTAAAGGGAAATCCTTGACAACTTCTGTCTTTGTTACATTTATCATGATATTGCTTGTTGCTCCAGTTTCTTTACATTGAGGTATAATCCATACTGAAGACTGTAATCTTTGATCTTTATCAGTAAGTACTTTAAGGCTTCTTCACTTTCAACAAGCAAGGTTGTGCCATCTGCATATCACAGGTTGTTAATGATTCTTCTTCCAATCCTGATGCCAGGATTGGAATAGTCCAGCTTCTCGGATTATTGGCTCAGCTTATAGATTGAATAAGTGTGGGGAAAGGATGCAACTGATGCACACTTTTCCTGATTTTACATCATGCAGTAGCCCCTTGTTTTGTTAGAACGATTGTCTCTTGGTCTATGTACTGGTTTCTTATGAGCACAATTAAATGTTCTGGAATTCCCATTCTTCACAATGTTATCCATAATTTGTTATGATCCAAACAATTGGAATGCCTTTGCACAGTCAATAAAACACAAGTAAACATCTTTCTGGTTTTCTTTGCTTTCATCCAAGATCCATCTGACCTCAGCAGTGATATCCATTGTTCTACTTCCTATTCTGAATCTGACTGGAATTTCTGGCAGTTTCCCATCAATATGGTGTTACAACTGTTTTTGAATTATTTTCAGCAAAGGTTTACTTGTATGTGATATTAATGATACTGTTTAATAAGTTCCATATTCTGTTTGATCACTTTTCTTTTTTAAAAATTTTAGTGTGATTTGGGTGAAAGTTTACAGGGCAAATTCATCTTTCATACAGCAGTTCACATATACTTTGTTTCATGACATTGACTGCAATCTCCCACAGTGCAACAGCTCTCCTCCCACTTCCTCCCCATAGCCACCTCTTCCTTGTGTCCTTCACTCCCATGCACTCCTGCCCCCTGAGCTGTCTCCCTGTGCATAAACAGCCCTTCTATTCCCTAATGATTGATCTCTCCAAGGATTGTATCTATCTAATGTAAATGTTCAGCTCATATGCCTGTCTTGTTTGGCTCAAAGCCACAGAAGTGGGTCATCTTTCTTTGGAATGGGCACAAATGTAGAACTCTTCCAGTCAGTTGGCCAGGTAACTATCTTCCAAATATCTTGGCATAAATGTGTGAGCACCTCCAGCACTGCATCTATTTGCTGAAACCTCTCAATGGATTTCCCATCAATTCCTAGAGCCTTGTTTTTTTACCAATTCCTTCAATACAACTTGGGCTTCTTCCTTTGATACCATAGGTTCTTGATGATATGCTAACTCTCAAAATGGTTGAACTTCGACAAATTCTTTTTGATATAGTGACTCTGTGTTCTTTCCATCTTCTTTTGATGCATCTTGCATCATTCAATATTTTGCCCACAGAATTCTTCAATATTTTGCAACTCAAGGCTTGAATTTTTTTCTTCAGTTCTTTCAGCTTGAGAAATGCTGACCATGTTCTTCTTCGATTTTCCAACTCCAGGTCTTTGCACATTTCATCATAATACTTTACTTTGTCTTCTCAAGCCATCCTTTGAAATCTTCAGTTCTTTTACATTATCAATTCTTCCACTTGCTTTAGCTATTCTCAGTTAAAGAGCAAGTTTCAGGGTCTCTTTCAACCTGCATTTTGATCTTTCCTTCCTTTCCTGTGTTTTGATTGACTTTTGCTGTCTTCATGTGTGATATCCTTGATGTCATCCCATAACTCGCCTTGTCATCAGTCATTGGTATTCAATATGTCAAATTTATTCTTCAGATGGTCTCTAAAGTCAGATGGGAGATACTCAAGGACTTATTTTAATTTTCTTCAGCTTCAACTTGAGTTTGCGTATGAGCAATTGATGGTCTGCACCACAGTCAGCTCCTGGCCTTGTTCTGACTGATGATATCGAGCTCCTCCATCACCTCTTTCCACAGATGCAGTCAATTTGCTTGCTGTGTATTTCATCTGGGGAGGTCCACAGCAAAAAGGTGTTTGTAATGAATAAGTCATTGGTCTTGCAAAATTCTATCATGTGATCGCCAGCATCATTTCTATCACCAGGGCTGTTATTTTCCAACTACGGATGCTTCTTCTTTGTTTCCAACTTCTGCATTCCAATCCCCAGTAATTATTAATGCATCTTGATTGCATGTTTGTTCAGTTTCAGACTGAAGAAGTTAGTAACAATCTTCAATTTCTACATCTTTGGCTTTAGTGGTTAGTGTGTAAATTTTAGTAATAATAGTATTAACTGGTCTTCCCTGTAGACATATGGATACTATCCTATCACTGACAGCATTGTACTTCAGGATAGATCTTGAAATGGTCTTTTTGATGGTTAATGTGATGCTATTCCTCTTCAATTTATCATTTTTTGCATAGTAGACCATATTATTGCCCAATTCAGAGAGGCCAATAGCAATACATTTCAGCTTATTAATGCCAAGGATATTGATCTTTATACATTTCATTTCATTTTACAACTTCCAATTTTCCTAGATTGATACTTTGTATATTCCACTATCTGATTATTAATGTGTTTCCAGCTTTTTCTTCTCATTTTAAGTTGTTCCATGTTAATAAATGAAGTTCCTAAAAGCTTTATTTTCTGTGTCTTTAAGGCCAACTCTACTTCGAAGAGGCAGCTCTTGTCTAGTCATATTTTGAGTGCTTTCCAACCTGAAGGGTTCATCTTCAGGCATTACATCAGGCAGTGTTCTTCTGCTGTTTGTAAGGTTTTCAGTGGCCAGGTTTTTCCAAAGTGAACCTGGCCATGTCCTTCTTCCTAGTCAGTTAGTCTGGAAGTTGCACTGAAATATGCCCACTATGGTGGTATTTGTAATACCAGTGGCATAGCTTCCAGTATCAAAGCAACGTGCAAGCCACTACAGTACAACTTTCCTTAGGAGATGAAAACCCAGAGTTAAGGTTGGTGCATGAAGCAGAGAGGAGTACTAACCTTTCAGGATAGTAAGATGTGGTACCCTGTCTTAGTGTGACTACGTCCTCTCTCGTGGATGCTAGTGTAACATGGACATGGCCTGTGTTTTCCTCCTATTACTTACTTTACAAAGCAAAGAATGAAACCATTGACCCACCTTATCACCCCACGAAATTAAGGACTTCTTAGATGGTGCCCAGGAGGAGCTCTGGTGGCACTGTGGTTAAAGCATTGGGCTACTAACCAAAAGGTTGGTAGTTCAAACTCACCAGCTGTTCTGTGGCAGAAAGATGATGCCTTAAAGATTTACAGCCTTGGAAACTCTATGGTACAGTTCTTTTCTGTCCTGTGGGATCACTGTGAGTCCAGATCAACTCCATGGCAGTGGGACTGGCTTGGGGTAAGTGGCAGCCATGTTCCTGGTGGCAGAAACAATTGTGCTTGGCTATTAACCAAAATGTTGGTGGCTCAGATCCATCTAATGATGCCACAGGAGAAACACCTGGCAATATTTTTCCATTAAGTTGCAACCACTGAAAATTTTATGGTATACAGTTTTACTCTGACACACATGAGATTGCCATGAGTTGGAGTTGACTCAGTGGCAGTGGGTTTATACATATGTGGCAGCTGCTTCCCAGCTGCCTCTCTGTCTGTTGGTCCCCTTCTGCTGGTTGTGTTCTGTTTGACTTTCAGTTTGCCATCTCTACTATGTTACCCATGCTCTTTCCTCTTTCACTTGATCTGACTCCCCCAGATCTCTGCACAGCTGAGCCCTACTTGTTCTTCTGTTCATGATTTAAATGTCAATTCCTCAAAGAGTTCTTTTTTTCCTTGCCACAGAGAAGTAGCCACTCACTCACTCTCTGTCATATTCCTTGGTTTGATTTTAGTTATATTTCATCAGTACCAAATCTTTTTTCATCATTAGTTTCTACGGTTACAGCCACTCACTCCTTCTTCTGGAAAGTCACCTCTACCAGGGAAGGTGCCACATTGGCTCTCCCACATGCCCCATAATGTGTAGAACAGAGTAAGCACTCAGTAGGTATTTACTGAAAGAGTGACTCCTCGATCTGTCCAGGTGACTTTGGGCAGGCTTCTGACCCCTGAACTTTAGATATCTTACTTATAATGTGGAGACTACAAATACTCATCTTCCAGTGACACTGTGAGGGTTAAACCCATTATGAGTAAAAGAGACCTGCACAATGCCTGACACTTGTTAGGAATTGAAAGACACTTCCTTCCTTCAGCTCTAAAATTTTGATTTCAAATGCTTTTTGTCTGCCTCTCTGAGCCCACCCCTCACTCAGCCAGAAAAAGCATTGTTACATGGTCTATGTTTCCAAATAGGAAGCTGAGCTCTAAGGTGAGTTACTAATGACTTTTCTGTAGCACGTGCTTCCCTTCCCATAGGGATATATAATTCATTTTCAAAGGCATCATTTCCTGCAGCAGACGTGGACTTGGTAAGTATTGTCTTTATCACAGCAGTGGACTAGATAGTGATGGGATTACAAGTTGGTAATAAAGCAAGCCAGAATCAGAATGTTAGGAGGATGCTCAAGAAACCATGGGGTTGCACATTTTTCTGATATATTTTTAAGGAAATTTAAGAAGGAAAGTCATCAGCAACCTACTTGGTGTTTTTATTAACCTTCTCAGGTGATAAAATTTAAGTTGTTGTTGTTGTTGTTATGTGCCGTGGAGTAGGACCTGACTCATAGCAACCCCTCCTTGGGTGTCCGAAGCAGTATTACTATGGAAGTAGATTGCCCAACCTTCCTTCCGAGGAGTGGCTGGTGGATTTGAACCGCCAGCCTTCTGGTCAGCAGTCAAATGTCTTAGGTACTATGCTATCAGAGCTCCTAAGTTTAAGTTATTTGTTTTTAATTAACAGATCACACTGAGCTATGAGGAATCTTAGAAATCACTTGCTGCAACTTTTGTACCTTGTTGTTGTTGGTTGCCATTGAGTCAATTCCAACTCATACCAATCCCATATACAACAGAACAAAACACTGCCCGGTCCTGTGCCAACCTCTCATTGGTTGCTACACACACTTGAGCCCCTTGTTGCAGCCACTGTGTCTATCCGTCTTGTTGAAGCTCTTCCTCCTTTTTGCTAAACCTCTTCTTAAAAGCCCACTGCCCTTGAGTTGATTCTGACTCGTACAACCCCCATAGGGTTTCTAAGATTGTAAATCTATATGGAAGTAGACGTTTCCATCTTTCTTCCACAGAGTAGCTGGTGGGTTAGAACTGCTGATCTTTTTCTTAGCAGCCCAATGCCTTAATCATGGTGACACCAGAGTTCCTTAAGCAAGCATTATATCCTTCTCCAGGGTCTGGTCCCTCCTGAACATGACCAGCATATGTGAAATGAAGTCTCGCCGTCTTCATTTCTGAGGAGCATTCTGGCTGTATTTCTTCCAAGACAGATTTCTTCATTCTTCTGGAAGTCCATGGTATTTTTTGCCAACACCATGATTCAAATGCATAATTTTTCTTTGGTCTTCCTTATACATTGTCCAGCTTTCACATGCTTATGAGGCAATTAAAAATACCAAGTCTTGGGTCAGGCACACACATTAGTCTTCAAAGCGATGTCTTTGCTCTTTAACACTTTAAAGATGTCTTTTGCAACAGATTTGCCCAGTGCAATATATTGTTTGATTTCTTGACTGCTGGTTCCATAGGCATTGATTGTGGACCCAAGTAAAATGAAATCCTTGACAATTTTAACCTTTTATCAATTTATCATATTGTTGCTTATTGGTCTAGTTGTAAGGATTTTTGTTTTCTTCATGTTGAGGTGTATGTAATCCATACTGAAGACCACAGTCTGCCTCATCAGTAAATCTTCTTCACTTTTAGCAAGCCAGGTTGTGTCATCTGCATATTGCAGGCTGTTAATCAATCTTTTTCCAATGCTGATGCCACTTTCTTAATAAAATCCAGCTTCTTGGATTATTTGCTCAGCATACGGACTGCATAAATATGGTGAAAGAATGCAACCCCAATGCACACCTTTCTTGATTATAAAATGTGTAATATCCCCTTGTTCTCTTCTTCCAATGACTGCCTCTTAGTCTATGTACAGGTTCCTGAAGAGCAAAATTAAGTTTCTGGAATTTCCATTCTTCACTGTGTTATCCATAATTTTTTATGATCCACAAAGTTAAACGCTTTTGCATAGTCAATAAAACACAGGTAAACATCTTTCTGGTATTCTTTGCTTTCAGCCAAGATCCATCTGACATCAGCAGTGATATACCTCATTCCATGTCCTCTTGTGAATTCAGGTGAATTTCTGGCAGTTCCCTTTCTATGGAATCCTGCAACCATTTTTTAATTATTTTTTCAGCCAAATTTAACATATGTGTTATATTAATGATACTGTTTGATAATAATGCATTCTTTTGGATCACCTTTCTTCTCAGTGGGCACAAATATGGATCTTTTCCAGTCAGTGAGCCAAGTAGCTGTCTTCCATATTTCTTGGCATACAAGTGAGGTCTTCCTGCCTTGCATCTGTTTGTTGAAACATCTCAATTGGTATTCGTTCAACTCTTGGAGCCTTGTTTTTCACCAATGTATTGATTGCATATTGGAATTTGTCTTTCAGTACCATCGATTCTGGATCATATTCTATCTCCTGATGTGGTTGAACACTGACCATTTCTTTTTGGTACAGTAACTCCATGTATTCTTTCCATCTTCATTTCATTCTTCCTGCATCATTCAATACTTTGGCCATAGAATCCTCCAGTATTGCAACTCAAGGCTTGAATTTTTTCTTCAGTTCTTTCATCTTGAGAAATGCTGATTATGTTCTTCCCTTTTCATTTTCCAACTCCAGGTCTTTGCATATTTCATTAGAGTACTTTACTTTGTCTTCTTGAGCCACTCTTTGAAATCTGTTGTTCAACTCTTTTATGTCATCATTTCTTCCATTTATTTTAGCGATTCTATATTGAAGAACAAATGTCAGAGTCTCTTATGACATCAGTTTTGATCTTTTCTTTCTTTAGTGTCTTTTTAATGACCTTTTACTTTATATATGATGTCCTTGATGTAATCTCACAATTCATTTGTTCTTCAGTCATTGGTGTTGAATCTATTCTTCAGATGGTCTCAATTCGTGTGGGATATACTCAAGGTCGTATTTTGACTCTCGTGGACTTGTTTTCATTTTCTTCAGCTTCACCTTAAGCTTTCATAAAATGAACAGCTGTTGTCTGTTCCACAATCTGCCCCTGGCCTTGTTCTGACTGATATTGAGCTTCTCTCTATCTTCTCTTTGCACAGATGTAATCTGTTTGATTCCTGTGTGTTCTGTCTGGGGAGGTCCACATGTGTAGTTGCAATTTATGTTGTTGAAAAAAGTTATTTGCAATAAATAAGTCATTGGTATTGCAAAATTCCATCATGTGATCTATGACACCATCTCTGTCACCAAGGCCATATTTTCCAACTACTGATGCTGCTGCTTTGTTTCCAAGTTTTGCATTCCAGTCACCACTATCAATGCATTTTGATTGCATGTTTGATCAATTTCACACTGCAGAAGTTGATAATAATCTTCAATTCTTCCTCTTTGGCTTTAGTGGTTGGTGTAAAAACTGGAGCAATAATCGGATTAACTGGTCTTCCTTGTAGGCATATGGTTATTATCCTATCACTGATGGCACTGTACTTCAAGATAGATCTTGAAATGTTCTTTTTGACAATGAATGTGATGACATTCCTCTTCAATTTGTCATTCCTGACATAGTAGATCATATTTCAGCTCAGTAATGTGTAGAATATTGATCTTTATGCATCCCATTTCAATTTTGACAACTTCCAAGTTTCCTATGCTCATATTTTGTACATTCCATGTGCCAATTAATAATGGATGTTTGCACCTGTTTCTTCTCATTTTGAGTCATGCCACATCAGCAAATGAAGATCTCAAAAGCTTTATACTCCATCCATGTCATTAAGGTTGATTCTACTCATTCATATTTTGAGTGCCTTCCAACCTGAGGAGCTCCTCTTCCAGAACTATGTCAGACAATGTTTTGCTGCTATTAATAAGGTTTGCATTGTTCAATTTTTTTCAGATGTAGACCACCACATCCTTCTTCCTAGTCTGTCGTAGTCTTTAAGCTTAGCTGAAACCTGTCCACCATGGGTGACCCTGCTGGTGTTTGAAATACTAGTGGCATGGCATCCAGCATGACAACAACATTCAAGTCATCACACTACAACAAATGGCAGATGGGAAGCTGAAACCTACAAAGGTTAAGACACTTGCCCAAGTTCTCCCTACTTGTTAATAACAAATTGGGTTCAACCAGGCTTCCTGTTCAGCTGATTTTTTTCTCCTAAATTTTTCACCTGCATTTCTTCTGCTTTCGTTTAATTTCTGTAAACTAAAACCACAGCCATGAGTTGTGTAGTAGTAGTTCTACTCTGTAAACATGGGGTTGCCATGAGTTGAAATTGATTTGATGGGAAATAACAACAAAACCTTTTGCAAATGTTAGTAATGAAGTTAAAGATAGTAATCAAGTTGCTGTTTTTCTTCTCTTCTAAAGCCCTATCCACCTTAATTCCACTAATGTTTCCCCACCAGACTGTTCTCTGTCTAGTTTGTGGCTTCTGGTTCTGTTGTATAAATCTTCTCCACCCACTTGAAGAGCAGTGGCTCACCATAACTTCTCCTTGGTCTTTGGAGCATTCTCCATGAATAAGATCCTCCGTCTCTGAGCTTGTAATGCCAGGCATACCTTCATTTCAACATCTTGCCACCATCATGATTAATCATCAGTTATAGAAAGTTCACTTTGCACGTGCTCCTAGATTAGATGCCTCTCATCTTTGAGATTAGTTATCTGGTCAGGAGGATAATCTATTTCCTGACCTTCAACACTATATATGGTGCCTGAAAATGCTCGACTATATCTTTGGTGAACCTGGAAAAGCCCCATGTGAAGTTGATTAAAATACAGTTTAATATAATGAGCATTTTTACTTAGTACAGTGAACATTTTAAAAGTACTTGCCATCATCCTCAAGAAGTATTAACCATCAAATGTATTTTCAAAGATCTTCTTTAGCTAATAATAAAAAAAAACCTAAATGCTAAGTATATCCTGTAATTTTAAATCTGCTAAGTGATTTAAACTGTGAAATGTTAACACTGAAAAGAAAGATTTTTTAAGTTTGCCTTTCCAGCTGTTGATCTGCTCTAAACATTTTACGTTACTGTACAGGAAGTCTCCCATACAGCTTTGAAGTAGAGGTTCTGTTTTGAGACCTTTTTTATTTTTTCCCCAAAGGCAGTTTTTTTTTTTTTTTCGGTCTGCGACTCAGCTGTTTTCGTTTTCTTTTAACCTAGAGAGTCCGCTTAGAGTTTGCCACCCATTTCTGATACACATCAAAGTGACCATAAGCCAGTATTCATGGCCCTCTATTCATAAGGGGTGGGGTCTGGTTTGAAGTTAGCAGAAAAGATGAGCTTAGCTGCACAATTCCTTCCCTCATTCTCTGCATGCACAGAAATCTGTGGTGTCCCTGACAAGCTCTTGGGTCCTTTTGAATGCAGAGCCCTAGCATCCACAGACAGATGTCCAGGGAGCTTTGATAACACTGCAGTGGTGGCAGAGGTGGTGTTAGGCTTGAACACGTGTTGAAGAAGAGAGGGGCATATACTCAGCCTGCCATATAATGAAGAACATGTCTAAACTATAACATACCTGCTACCTTCTAATAGGGAGCAGGAGCTCTGGTGGCATAGTGCCTAAGGCATTTGACTGTTAAACAGAAGGCTGGTGGTTCCAACCCACCAGCCACTCCTCGGAGGGAAGATTGGGCAATCTACTTTAATAGTGATACTGACCCGGAAACCCCAGGAGGGGTTGCTATGAGTTGGTTCTGACTTGATGACAGTGAGTTTTTTTGTTTTTGACTTTCTAATATAGGAACATTGTCCATGTGAAATGGGGTTACCATTTGCCATCAAGTCAGCTGATTCACAGTGACCCCGTGTGTGTGAGATAGAGCTGTGCTCCATAGGGTTTCAGTGGCTGGTTTCCTGGAAGTAGATCACTGGACCTTTCTTCCAAGAAAGATCTCTGGGTAGATGCAAACTTCCAGCCTTTTGATTAGCAGCTGAATGTGTTTGCACTATCCAGGGACTCTGTGAAATGGAGATACAGTTTATTTTATGTAGCCTCAAAGGTGAGCTAACATTTATGACTGCATACTACCAGGAGACAGAGTTCAGATTTGTGAAGGGAAGAAACCCACTGAGAGTGTGGGCTGCCTGTGGTAGAGTGGAATGTCTTAGTGGTAGTGAGCTTCCTGTCACTGCTCTTTTGAGAACTGCCTTGTTAATGTGTGCTCTGGGAAACCTCCCACAGCAGTGTTTCAGGGCCCCATAAGCAATGAGAGGAGTCTTTCCCATTCAACAGGGAGGATTTTTAATTTCCCAGCAACCTGTTCTAAGTTTTTCTTGTTTTGTCAGGAGTCCATATTAAATTTAATTTAAAAAGGCATTCTGCTTTAAAAAAAAAAAGGCTGGAAATCCACCATACCATACTTGATGAATTTTAGGTCCCTTTTGGCTCTGAGATGCTGTAGCCGAAGCCACTATAGTTATCAATTGGATCCTGGGCCCCAAGATCCCCAAAGCCACCACCCTGGTTGAACTAACCCCAACATTTCCCAGAAGTTCACTCCTCTTGGACAGAGGGTAAATAGTAGCTCTCATCTGGTCAGTCTGTGTCTGTCTACCAGGGTGCGGAGGTATCCAGTATCTGCAGGAGAATCTGCATGGGCCTAGGTGCCTGAGCTCTGACCAAGCTCAGAGAGATGTTTGGGACCTCTCAAGACTATCACAGTCATCATCTTCAAAGAAGGCTGTCAGAAGTATACATGGTGAAGGTAGCTTTGGTTAAAAGAAATTGACAAAGCAAAGCAAACACACATAAGGCTTACTTTTTCTCTAGCACTTTGAAGTTATGCCTGGGCCATATCCATTTGGCCTCTATAGTGGGTACAGTGGTTCCTGTGGGCAGTAAATCATCCATCTTCCATGTGGCTAGTAGAGGTACTAACATCGTATTAGCATTTTTTCATTGTAGCTCACTCTCTCCATGAATAGTGTGTTGAAGACATAAACAAGAGTATTATTTTTTCAATTAAACATAATAAATGGTTTCCATTGGATTATGGCTCTTATATATTGTCACTTGCCCAATCACTGAAGCAAAGTTAAAGGAAAATTGAGGTCTAAGCCAGAGAAAACGTATGGTTGTGGTAATAAAAATACCTTCAGTAAACTTCTGCTCCAGCTGTGGGATAACAGCAAACACAAATTAAATTTTTTAAAGCCATAATTGCTGTACAAATGATATACATGAGTACTTTATAAGAAGATAAACATGGGTACTTGACTATAAGACTAGTCTATTTTAATTGTATAAGATACTTTATTTGAGAAGCAATGATTCTCAAAGGAAAAACATTTTTCTGAAGTTTTTTTTTTAATATTAGTATTTATAGAAAGGTGATGTAGATATAAATATCTTATTTGCTTTAACATACTGTTAGAGAATTCCTTTTAAAATACTCCCAAAACAAAACCCATTGCTGTTAAGTTGATTCTGACTCATAGTGACCCTATAGGACAGAATAGAACTGCCTCATAAGGTTTCCATGGCTATAAATTTTTAAGGATCCAGACTGCCACATCTTTCTCCCATGGAGCAGGTAGTGGGTTCGAACTGCCAACATGTCAGCAGCTACCTGAGTGCTTAACCACTGTGTCACAAAAATAAACAAATAAACCCACTGCCATTGAGTCATTTCCTACTCATAATAACTCCCATAAAATTTTCAAGGCTGTAAATCTTTGTGGAAGTAGATTGCCTCTTCTTTCTCCCATGGAGCATCTGGTGGGTTTGAACTTCTGACCTTCTTGTTAACAGCCAAGTATCTTACCCACTTCATCATTAGAGCTCCTACTGTGTCACTGTTGTTATTGTTGTTGTTGTTTGCCGTCGAGTCGCCCCGACTCATAGCGACCCCTCCTTGGGTTTCTGAGGCACTTCGGAAGTAGGATTGCCCAACCTTCCTTCCGAGGAGTGGCTGGTGGGTTTGAACTGCCAGCCTTCTGGTGAGCAGTCAAGTGTCTTAGGCACTATGCTACCAGAGCTCCTACTGTTTCACTGTTGTTGTTGTTGTTGTTGTTATTTGCCGTTGAGTCGGCCCGTCACTAGGGCACCTTATTTAAAACAAGAGTAATGAAAACCTTCAGGAATAGACTTGAGAGGCTGTGGTTCACTGTGGTGGTTAGAAAACAAATTCATCAGGTGTTTTCTAGAGGCCTTGAGTTAGACCATCAGATGTTACCTTCTTGTGAACATGGGCTCAGCCACTTGGGTGCAAGAGTCCTTGGGCTGTAAGCTGTTCACTGAATGAGCAGGAAGAAGGCCCCACCAGTTTGAAGGAAGGAGATCTTGTCATTCGGGAGAATGTTGAAAGAGGAGGAAGAACAAATAAATGCAAGGTCACCTTTATCTGAACTTACAGCCACATGTAGAAGGGAGAACTGGTGAGACTGGGTAGGCCAGGAGGCCAGGGCACTGGCTGGGAATCTCTCAGGAATGGCTCTGGAAGATCTACTGCCACACCTGAGGCAGACCCTCATTTATCTGAGCCTCTGTGCCCGGACTACTAACAACCAGCTCAAATTGGCTGATTTTTCCACATTTGTCAGGGAGCCAGCTGCACTGGCTCAGCTGAGCATCTGCAGAAAGGCAAGCAGAGAACCAGAAAGAAGGAAAAAAAAAAAGATTTTAAGTCATTATTCTTATTCATTTTCCTTATTCTCTACCCCACCCCCTCCCAGTCTCCACTGCCATTCCTCTTTCTTCTTCTTCTTCTTTTTTTTAAAAAAATCTTTTTATAATAATCTTTTCCTCCATGTGGTGAGAGCCCTTGGCATCTTTCCAGCGACCTGTCTGTAGAGAGATACTCCTCCCTTATAATTAGGCCTTTGTTATACTACTTCCTGATTTTCTTCTCTTTCTTTCCTTTTTAAAGCTTCTGGCCCTTGACACTCCAAGGCCCCAGTGGAATAACCACCCTTGTTAAAACGAGAAGGGTCTTCAAAAGGGTGATAAAGTTGGCTTCTGAAAATGAGTCTTCTTTGGAGGCATGTGAATTCATTCAGGCCTGTGGTTACAATGGGCCAGGATATGTAAGGACCCAGAATAAGATGTGTGTTGAGATGTCTTCATTGGTCACAACCTCACCTGGAGTGCTCTCCCCAAGATCCTGTTTCCCACTGTTGGGCCACTTCGTTTCTGGATCGTATACACCACTCCTGGGCTAGAGTCATGTAGGCTTCTGGCAAAGGAATGGGATTGTTTCTTGCAAACTACTTCTCAAAAAAAAACAAACCGATTAACATTGAGTCGATGTTGACTCATAACAACCCTATAGGACAGTAAAGAACTGCCCAATAGGGTTTTCAAAGCTGTAACCTTTACGGAAACAGACTGCTATATCTTTCTCCCAAGGAGTGGCTGGTGGGTTTGAACCACTGATCTTTCAGTTAGCAATGGGGCATTTAACCACCACACTACTAGGTGTGTAAGAACAGAAAGAACAGAGTCAAAAGCCAGCGAGACAAGGAGAGGCCAGACATGGATATGAGATCTGTCTCATGGGTCTAGACCCCATTCTCCTGGGGCTCATGAAATGGTAACCAAAGGATAAAGGACAGACTTTCAATAGGCTTGAGAAAGGAGATGTAGGCTTGATGATTTGACTGAACGTTTGGTTACATTCCATCCAATCCTTTCAGAGAGAGGATATCTACAGTTGTAGCAACCACATTTGCTGGATTCTCAGGGAAAGCCTGCACGTCTTGCATCACAAAAGTCTTTGGAATACAAGCAGTCCCTGGTTATAAATGAGATCAGCTCCTAAGTGTGTCTTTAAGTTGAATTGGTAGGTAAGTTGAAAGAGGTGCATACGGTTCTTACTTAGCCTTACTTTAGTGCAAGAAAAGCCTAGGAGCCTTTTCAATGATTTAAAAGCTACACTTGAAGCAAGTAAACGTGATTGTGATGAAGAATTTGTTGCCATGTAGGGGTTGGTTCAATCCTTTCAAAGTAAAGGTAAATTTATAAAAAATCAAAGGGCAAGTAGGAGTTGTCTGTAATTTAAATGTAATTCAGATGCCTGCACAAAGAAATTCCAAACAGGCTATACAACTACACTTAGTGACCTCCCTTTCTCTAAAGTGGCTTTTAAAAATAAACCCGTTTGTCCAGTCCAATCTTGGGCCAAACATTGGACTTTTATTTGTCCTCAGATTGATGTTTTGTGTAAACCAAAGTGTTACTGAGTGACCCTAGTGGGTTTGAAGCAGATTAGGTGACAGTATGATCATGCCCACCCCACCTCCCTTTAAGGTGTTAGGATTTTTATGTATAGATTGTTTTATATAGCCATTGTTATGTATCTATGGTTTTTATATATCTATTATTGTTCGGTGCCATCGAGTCAATTCTGACTTGTAATGATACATGTGACAGAGTCGAACTGCTGCATAGAGTTTTCTTGGCTGTAATGTTTATGGAAGCAGATTGCCAGGTCTTTCCCCTGCAGAGTAGCTGGATGGTTCAAACTGCCAACCTTTCATTTAGCAGCTGAACACTTAACATTTTGTACCATCAGGACTCCATTTTATATGAGCTCTGGTAGCATAGTGCCTAAGGCACTTGACTGCTAACCAGAAGGCTGGCAGTTCAAACCCACCAGCCACTCCTCGGAAGGAAGGTTGGGCAATCCTACTTCCGTAGTGATACTGCCTCGGAAACCCAAGGAGGGGTCGCTATGAGTCGGGGCCGACTCGACGGCACATAACAACAACAACCCATACACACTGCCATCCAGTCAAATTCTGACTCATAGCAACCCCTAAGACAGAGTAGAACTGCCCCATAGGGTTTTCAAGGCTATATAATCTTTACAGGAAAAGACTGCCACATCTCCCACAGAGCGACTGGGGGGTTCAAAATGCCCACCTATCAATTAGCAGCTGATTGCTTAATTAGGAAAAAATATATACATGTGTAAATGTCTATTTAAGAATATCAGATGGACTCCTTGATGGCTTACAAGTTTAAAGTTTAAAGTTGGAAAAATCTTGGCCTGGTTTGAATGAGAATAATATGGGTTAATGATTGTAGAGACATGCCTACATTATAGAAGCTAGAGCCCAGCTCTGTAATGTCCTTGCTTTGTAAGTTACTTGGCCAATTTGTAAAGAATAATGCTGTGTAAATTGAAGATGATCTATATATAAAGCACCTAGTAGAGAACTTGGAGCTCTGGTGGTATAGTGCCTAAGGCATTTGATTGCTCACCAGAAGGCTGGGGGTTCAAACCCACTAGCCAGTCCTCGGAAGGAAGGTTGGGCAATCTACTTCCGTAGCGATACCACCTAGGAAACTCAAAGAGGGGTCACTATGAGTCGGGTTTGACTCAATGGCAGTTTGGTTGGTTTTGGTAGTAGAGAACTTGGTATGTGCTACAAGAATACAAAGACTTCGCCATTCTTCAAATACCTGCAGTGCACTATCTTGACTTAGATACTTAACCACCATCCAAAGTAAGAGCTCGGAAGGAAGGTTGGGCAATCTACTTCTGTAGTGATACCGCCTCGGAAACCCAAGATGGGATCACTGTGAGTCAGATCTGACTTGATGGCATATAACGATAACAACAACAAAGTAAGAGCTAAACTTAACATAAGGAGAATTATTGTAGGCAACTAACTGCTAACTGCTTTATTAAGCAACTGCTGATACCAAGGATAGATAAGTGATTCAGAGGGCCTTGACCAGAAACTCAAAGTAGTCTAGCAATGGGGTGGCAGAGTGGGGAGAGGAAGAGGCCTATCCTCAAATTTATAGAAGTCTTTTGTTTGGGTCCAAGAAGTTCTTTTCCTGCAAGACTAGTTTAGGTGACTAAACTAGCCTACAGTGACTGTTTTAGCAAAGGTTGACTTTTGACTTGCTACTCATGTAAATTTAAAATTTTTCAAAATTAATTTTTTAAATAATTAATTTGGGTACAGTATACCTTTGTGTCTGTGTGTGTGTGTATTTAATGGAAACAAAGAACTATTTTACTTAATTGCTGAGCTCTCTGAGAATACTAGGGTGAATTCCGAACACATGGCACATGTCTCTTCCAACACCACAGGGGCTAAAAATGTTGCAGTGGTTTTAAATCTGTCATGGACAAAATGTAGTCTTTTCTGTAAACATATAATGTGTTTTGCCTGGAAATTCATGGGAATCCATATTACAGTTATGGTTTATTCACCCCAGAGGTGATTGAGATAGCATGTAAGAAAAAGGGAGAGGTCAGTGGTGGGTGGAGGTGTGAGAAGAGGGTGCAAAAGTATGGCTAATCAGGGTCTCTTGATGATTACAAAAAAATTATCTTGTCTCTTCTCAGTTTATAATTTTGTCTTCAGAGTCTAGTCTTTGTGAGCCCATGGCTTGGGGATCTTACAGTAGCTTTTCAGCCAGATAGGTTTTTCCAAAGCAACAGCTTAGAGATGGTTGACCAATTTGTTCTGGAATTAGTGGTTTCAGATAAAAGCCTTCTGGTACAACCTCTGTTTGCAGGCATTTGGAATCAGGCTGCTTATTTTTTCCTCCCCTTTTACCTGTTCTTGTATTTCCTTGCATGGGAACTTGTGTTGGATTTTAAGTCCTCAACCATAGAAATTGTAGTGTCTTCTTGCTGAAAGGCTGAGATACTGAGCAGCTCCCCACACATACTCCAAGGGGCCTAAAGACTGCAATCAGTATCTCTCCCTGGGTGGTGCAAATGGTTAATGGGCTTGGAGGTATCTGGGAAGAAAGGCCTGGAAATCGACAATCGAAAAATCAGCAACTGAAAACCCTCTGGGTCACAATTCTACTCTGACACATAAAGGGTCTCCATGAATTAGAATCAACTTGACAGCAGCTGGTACTGGTAGAGGCTTAGATTAACTTCCTCTTTAGCTCAAATTCTTAATTAGGAATGAGTGTGGCCTCAATTCTAGCTATTGGTTGGAACTCTATTTCTGTCTCTTCATTTTTCCTCTCCTCCCTAATATCCCAGCACTATTGTCCCTCTGTGTGCCATGTCCTCCAGCAGAATTCATTTTTCTTCCTTATTTGAAACTCTTGTGTTTATTAATAAAATGTTTAAAACCAAGCATTATATTTAAAAAAAAAAAAAAAATGTTACACTGTTCCTTCCCAGTTAACACTATGTCACATCTGCTTCTCCTTGGGTCTAAAGTCTTCATTTTATTTGTTCATTTACCATAATTTTCTTAATGTTGGACACTTAAGTTGTTTCTTTTTACATCTGTAAATAGCAATGATACTTATATTTTTAAAGCTTTACTACTTTTAACTTTTTGAGTAGTTTTTCTTAGGGAAAACTCTTAGGTATAATACTCAAAAAAACCAAACCAAGCCAACTGCCACTGAGTCAACTCTGACTCATTGTGACCCCCACTGGGTTTCTAAGTCTGTAAATTGTTATTTGCCTCATCTCCTTCCCACGGAGCAGCTGGTGGATTTGAACCCCTAACCTTCCGGTTAGCAGTCAAATGCCTTATGTACTGCACCACCAGAGCTCCTTAAGTATGTTAGTGGGACCAAAGCAACCATTACCAAAACCAACCCTCTAAAAACCTTTTAGGACTTTTAGTATGCATTACCTGTCAATTTAATTTTTGCTTGTCTAAAACGGCCAAGAAATGTCCTCCTGTTAACCTCCCGAATCCGTGACTATCACCTCCTTGAAAACCCTTATGGCCCCATCATTCCCCTCATATAGTTTGTAGTTTCCAAGTAACTTCTACTTATATCTCTGGTGTTTCATTCATTCGTTCATTCAACAAACATTTTCTACTTTAATTATTGCTGTCATTATTAGCTTTGTTCTTTGGCCTTTGGCTAGACGTCAACTTGTTCCAGGGTGTTCTGTTCTCTTCCCACCTCTTTCTGGGAAGAAAACTGAGATAGTATTATTTCCTGATGAAATTGATGTCTTCTCAACAGGGATTAGATTTTCTACTCACGTTTTAAAATTTCTTTTTTATGGTAAGCATCCTGTAGTTAATGAATAAATGAAAATGAGTAAGGTTTGGCTCTCACTACAGGCAGGCCCAGGGTTACAAATGTCTGAATTACAGACAACTCCTACTTGCCCTTTAATGTTATGTAAATTTGCCTTCAATTTGAAAGGACTGAACCAACATCTACTCTCAACAAATTCTTCATCACACTCACTCTTACTTGCTGCACGTGCAGCTTTTAAATCATTCAAAAGGCTTCCAGCCTTTTCTTGCACTCACCAAATACCCAAAGCAAACCCTCAGCTGTAGAATCAATTCAGACTCACGGAGACCCTTTAGGATAGGCTAGAACTATCCCACAGGGTTTCCAAGGCTGTAATCTTTTTCTTTGAAGTCAACTGCCCCATCTTTTTCTGGCAGAGCAGCTGGTGGGTTCTAACTGCTCACCTTTTGGTTAGCAGCTGAGTGTTTAATCACCACAACACCAGGGCTCCTTTCTCTTGCACTAAAGGCTAAAAAAGAACAGTATGCAAATGTTGCGATTTGCCTACAAATTAGACTTAAACACAAACTTAGGAACGGTTCTCGTTATCACCTGGGGACTGTACACAGTTGTGTGCTGCTTCAGTAAACTTAACATTCAGATAAGACTTGCTTGGGATTTAGTGACATAAAAAACAACTTATTCACCAGTAACTCACTTTAGCTAAGTAGATCTAAAGTTTAAAATTTTATTTCTGTCAGAATCTTGTTTTTTAAGACTCCATTTATGTTAACTCCTTCATAGTATCTAGTGCTCAGTACCCTCAAGTATTAAGTGAATGTTAAAATAATAGTCCATATATTTTACTTTTTTTAGGGAGCCTAGAGAAACTCTGGTAATGTAGTGCCTAAGGCACTTGACTGTTAACCAGAAGGCTGGAGGTTCAAACCCACCAGCCACTCCTCGGAAGGAAGGTTGGGCAATCTACTTCCGTAGTGGTACTGCCTCGGAAACCCAAGGAGGGGTTGCTATGAGTTGGGTCCGACTCGATGACACATAACAACAACAACAACAGGAAACTTGCTTATGCTTTTGGTGTGGGTGTGTATGCATATATAGGTTATGAGGAAATTATTTTGTAATTGTATATGTGTGTATAATCTTGTAATAGTATGGACACATTGGAATTTCTGGGAGATGAATATGTGTTCTGAGCTCCCTATTAGTCTTGTTCAGTTTAAACATTGCCTTACTCTGCTACTTATAGCCATAATCATGTTAGAATCCTGTCCCTGCAACCACATTCCTAAGATCATAAAACCAAGATAGGAACAGCTCACAGGACAGGGCAATTGCATTCCTTAGATCATGAAACTAAGGAAGAAACACTGCAAAAGAAATAATGCAAATATAAATTTACCTTAAATGACTTCCCTAATAACGGGCCGTTCTTGAGATGTCTTCCAGATCACTATCTGTGCCCAGTGTTAACCAGTTTGGGAGCCTGTGAATCCCTGCCCCTCCTTTGCCACCTGATGAACTAAGATGGCCAATCCAAGATGAGACCAAAACTTGAACCAAGGGCAAATAGCAGACTGTGCATAGCCTGAAGGAAGCTGAGGAATTTATCACAACCTTGTTCTGCTTCCTGACCTTCGCAAAAGGGTCAGGATTTTATGAATACCTGCCTGAGTAAGGTCTTTTGAAATCAAACCACAGACAAAAAAACTACTGTAAAAACCTCTAGCCTGTAAAGCTCGGGGAGACACACATGGCGTTGCCTCTGGCCCCGTGTGTCTTCACCTTGCAAGGTTACTATCCTCTTATTAAATTTCTCTCTGAGATACAACTGACTTTCTAGTTTATTTCAGAACCCAGTCTGCAACAATCTTACATATATAACATGTTTTATTTATTGGTTACCTCATTCCACCCACTGCAATTGTTGTTTCCCACTCACAGTGACCCTACAGGACAGAGTAGAACTGCCTCATAGGCAGTAAACTTTTACAGAAGCCAACTGCCTCTTTTTTCCCACCAAGTGGCTGGTAGGTTTGAACCACTGGCCTTTTGATTAGCAGCTGAATGCTTTAACCGCTGTACTACCAGAACTCCTTTACCTCATTCAGAGAACCCAAATTTTTCTGAAGTCTTCCATCTCTATCTTAATAGTTTACGTTCATGATGAATATTCAGGATAAAGGTGTTAGCTGTTTGACTAGCCATTCCTCATACAGAATTTGAAGGAATCATACCATTGCTTAACAGTTTCTAGGAGTCCAGATTGTATTTTATTTTGTTCTCACAACTTCCTGCTAAAAGCACAGGAATATAAATTTACTCATTTTTTAGCTCTTAATGACTGAGTTACTGCCCCATTATAATGTGAGACTCCAAAAACAAAAACCAAATTCACTGTCATCGAGTTGGATCCAACTGTTAGCAACCCCTCCTTGGGTTTCTGAGGTGGTATCACTACGGAGGTAGATTGCCCAACCTTCCTTCCGAGAAGTGGCTGGTGGGTTTGATCTGCCAGACTTCTGGTTAGTAGTCAAATGCCTTAGGCACTACACCACTAGAGCTCCCTAATGTGAGACTAGTGTAATTATATCTTAAAACAATGGCTAATAAAACAACAACAAAAAAAGAAAATCACATGTAGGTCTTCCTAATTCCAAAGTATCCTAAAACTTTTACACTATTAATTGTCAAATTAAAATTTCATTTTGCATAAACACTACATTAGGACATAATTGGAGCTTTTTCAAATAAAAGTTATATTTCATCTAACAAGTTAAAGTCAGTTGCTGTTGATTTGCCTGGGAAACAAAAAGCTCAGATCTCAGCATGAGCCAGAGGAAATGACTGGATCCAGGAGTTCAAATCAGTGCTATTTATCATGTGACCTCAGGGTGTTTGATTTAAGGTTAAAAGTGAGAAATCTTTTACAAAATAATCTCCCAGTCAGTTTGTAGCCAAAGAAGCTCTAAGTGTAGTGGATAGACCATGGGGCTTGGAGCCATATGGGCCCGGGTTCCAATCCTGACTCTACCACTAAGGAGCTCAATGACTGTGGCAGGATATTTACCCTTTCTCCATCTCAAAAGTAGAGTTAAGAATACCTGAACTTTGTTAGGTATTCTGAAGTTTGTTAGGATTAAATTAAGGTGATGTGCACTTGTTGTTGTTATGTGCTGTCGAGTCAGACCCGACTCATAGCGACCCCTCCTTGGGTTTCCGAGGGGTATCACTGCGGAAGTAGATTGCCCAACCTTCCTTCCGAGGAATGGCTGGTGGGTTTGAACCACTGGCCCTCTGGTTAGCAGTCAAATGCCTTAGGGACTACACTACCAGAGCTCCTGATGTGTACATAGTTGTTCATAGTTGTTCTTTTTGTTTATTGCCCTTGAGTTGGCTTCAACTCATGAAGACCTTATGCGTAAGACATGGGCCATCTCCATGATCTTTGGTATGTTTGAGCCCATTGCATAAAGTACATATAAAAAATATGAAGATATAATACTTTCATATAAAAAAGTATAAAGAGTATATTTATATATACTCTTCTCACTGTACCTCCTGCTTTTCTAGAAGATTCCTCTTTCCCTTGGGAGGAAAAGAGAGTGAGATCATAATTTTTTCTACTGAAAAGTGAGTGGAAATTATGAGGGAGGGGTGCAAATTACCATTTTCTGTGCACCTGGAGTAGGTAAATCTAGACCAGCCCTCTAAGATGTTAAGGTATATTAGAACACTTTGTGTACCTTGTTTAGAGCGTTTCAGGTGGTCTTTGAACATCGTAGAGTCTTTGGAGGGGTGGGAATGGACAGAGACAGCTGCAGTGTCAGGAGCACTTCATCCAGCACAGGCGTTTGCCAAGGAAGCAGCGAGTCATAATTCTAATAGTTTAGCAACAGAGAATTTGCCATGGTCGATGGGCTGTTTGTCAGTGAGGCAAGTGTTGTGCCTTTGGCTATGACTTTTATGTATTCTTTCCAATGAAGGCAGAACAACAGAAACAACAAAAATCCCCAAACAGTGCACTCACTGGTTGAAAAATAGGCATTTCCTGAGCTGAACGAAAGTAATTGCCTTCTGACCTACGAGGTGATCCATTCATTTGCAGAAGCTTCAAATGTGACTCTCACGTATTAGCATGGTATGACTGATTGTGGATTTGTCTGCTTCCGATTTTCCACCCCAAGGGGAATTAATATTTTTACTTTCTTCTAGAAATTGGTAATCTATCACTTGTCCCAATATCTTTCCTCTCCCAAACCCACTTCCAACCCTCCAGGCTGTTTGGGGGTTCTGTTTGTCATCTTGTTCTCACTCTTGCTTCTTAGTTGTCTGATGATATGTGGTTTGCTAATTACCTGAGTCCTTAGAATTGTATTTCATTGTGCTGAATATCAACATAAGAACAGTAGTGAAAACAGAGCCAGTGTAGGTGAGGACATCTTGAAAATGAGGGGGATGGCAGGTAAAGATGTGATAAAGAGAAAGATGCAGTCAGACCAGGAGTATAAGTGGGATCTAGCTAATCCATCAATAAGTACTTGTATTTGAGCACCTACTATTGTGGTGAAGAGAAGACCTAGGCTGAGGTCCAAGTATGCAAATTACTAGCTGTGTGGCCTTGGATAAGGAACAAATGGTTCTGATCCTCAGTTTCCTCATCTGTAAACAGAAGATAAAAATCTCTGCTCAGGGCTCTTTGGAAAATTAAATGAAATCAGCCCAATATTTACCTTAAATCAAGTGTTCCATAAATGAACACTCAGCAGAATTGAATCTCTGCTTCAGAGGGGTGGGAATCCTTCCCCGCCCTCAAGGATTCTTGGAGAGATAAGGCCAAAACCCATGAAATGGTCCACAAATTATGAGACTATTGAAGTACATGGTTGTGACTCTTTCATTTCTTGTCATTCAGGAAAGCAAGGCCTCAGTAGATAGCTGGAGTAATAAAAGTTGAAATACCCGTTATTTTTGAGCACCTCTATTCCACACAAGGGAGTTCTGGTGGCACAGTGCCTAAGGCATTTGACTGCTAACCAGAAGACTGGTGGTTCATACCCATCAACCATCCTCAGAAGGAAGTTGGGCAATCTACTTCCATAGAGATACTGCCTCGGAAACCCAGGAAGGAGTCGCTATGAGTTAAATCAACTTGACGGCAGTGAGTTTGTTTTTTTTTGTCTGTTTGTTTGTTTTGATCAACATAATGGCCCGCCATTTTATAATGAGGGATCTGTGACTCAGAGAGGCTAAGTACATGGCCCAGCATTCAAACTCAGGTCTGCCTGAAAACAAAGCTATCCCAGTGCAATTTTGGAAGGAATCCCTTGTAAAAGAGGTAGAATTTGAGTTGGACCTTGAAGAATAAGCATACTGGGATAGACTATGAGTTTATCTTGGATAACCTTGACTTGGGTAGACCATTCTCTAGGTGAGGAGGAAGAGCTTGGGCAAAGGAAGATAGGTGAGAATAATGGGAGGAAATTAATAGCGTGTCATAACCCTAAGTCTACAGTCTTGAAATTGGTTCTGATCATTGGTTTTCCCAGCTGACCACAGAATGTTGCCAGCACCATCCCATCCCTTTTTTTATGATTACAGTCTTTCCATGGAGAACCTAGTTTAGGCTTCACTAAAGGTACATTTGGCATTTCTGAACGTGAGAATTAGGCCTATCCCAGGAGCTCTGGTAGCATAATGGCTATGCCACTTGACTGCTAACCAGAGGGCTGGCGGTTTAAACCCACCAGCCACTCCTCGGAAGGAAGGTTGGGCAATCTACTTCCGTAGTGATATTGCCTCAGAAACCCAAGGGAGGGGTCGCTATGAGTCAGGTCTGACTCAACCGCACATAACAACAACAACCACAAAGTGCTTTAATCACCTAGTCTTGTTGCAGGCATAGTTCTGGAATAATGACTAGAAAGTCAGTTGTAGCTCAGAGAGAAGTTTAATAAGATAGTAACCTTGCAAGGTAGAGACACATACGGGGCCAGAGGCAATGCCATGTGTGTCTCCCTAAGCCTTATAGGCTAAGGGTTTTTATAGTAATTTTTAAGGTTGTGGGATACAGGATTTCAAAAGACCTTATGCAGGCAAGCATTCATAAAATCCTGACCCTTTTGTGAAAGTCAGGAAGTGGAACAGGGCTGTGATAAATTCCTAATGATAGACCTCAACTTCCTCAGGCTAGCTGCATGCACAGTCTCTTTCTAAGATGGAGTCTGTGGGTTCCAACGTGGATGTGTGACTTCTGCTCAGGTGTATTCTGATGTTTGCTCTTGTTTTGAGTCTTGGTCTCGTCTTGGGTTGGCCATCTTACTTCATCAGGCTGGAGGGCAGGGACACATAGGCTCCAAAACTGGTTAACATTGACCACAAGCAGTGGGTTAGAAGACATCTTCAGAATGACCTGTTATCAGGGAATGCCATCTAAGCAGTAAACTTATATTTGTGTTATTTCTTTTGCCGTGTTCCTTCCTTAGTCTCGGGATCTGAGACTGTCTTGTGAGCTGTACCTGTCTTGGTTTTATGATCTTAGGAATGTGGTTGCAGGGGCAGGATTCTTATGTGATTATGGCTATAAGTAGTAGAATAAGGCAATATTTAAATTGAACAAGACTAACATGGAGCTCAGGTTATGAAGTTAGAGCACATACTCATCTCCCAGAAATTCTTATCTTTCTATACTATTACAGTCTGGGGATGATACTACATTAAAGTCTTAATAATTGTGGGTAGTTCTGTGCCCCCCCTAAACTGACACAGAGCAGGTATTTCAGGGAAAACTGCAAACTGATCTGTGCTTACACAACTCTGCTGTCTCAACCAGACCCCTGTGCAACTAGCTTGGAGTTTTCCTTCGGTTAGAGGCAAATACGTATCAATTACGACTAGAGCATGTGCTGTGCTTTATGATCTGTGAGCACTTTTAGAGCCTTTCAATGACTCGAGGTTTGTGTGCCATTGGGCAAAGTGAGCTTGAACAGAGCCTGCACCATGCTCCTAATAGCTTTGCATTGTCATCTAGTGAGCCCACATGTTGGATCTCAAATGGCCAACACAGCTTCCACCTTCTTGCCCAACCTGTCCCCTTCTATGCTATGCCTGGCTGTGATTACCCAGTACTTTGGCCAGTTGATAGAGAGGCAACCTCCAGTTGTTTAGGAATTTGAAAAGCAAGTACCTAAATGCACGTTGCCTATACTATCTAATTCTAATAATGTTGTTGTTGTTATGTGCCGTTGAGTCGAACCCAACTCATAGTGACCCCTCCTTGGGTTTCTGAGGTGGTATCACTACGGAAGTAGATTGCCCAACCTTCCTTCCGAGGAGTGGCTGGTGGATTTGAACCACCAGCCTTCTGGTTAGCAGTCAAGTGCCTTAGGCACTATGTTACCAGAGCTCCCAATAGAAAACTACAAAAGCAAGTACATTGTTTTAAAAATCATGTGAGTGCATTACCTTTACTTATAACCCAGGGTCCTGTGTTCTCTTTCATCTACTGGAACCAATGGGAAGTCTTACCTTCTCAGGGCCTGGGCTTTCTTCATCTCTAAGTTTAAGTTACTTGATTTCTATTGGACATGGTAGTTTCCAATAGCAGCCCCCATAGGGTTGCCAAGGCTGTAAATCTTTACGGAAGCAGACTGCCTCATCTTTCTTCTGCAGAGCAGCTGATGGCTTCAAACCACCGACCTTTTGGTTAGCAGTCAAATGCCTTACACACTGTACCAGAGCTCCTCTGATTATTGCAGAAGTTCTAATTTAAAGCTCAGTGTAAACCTTGGATTTTTATTTAAATAAAATATGTCAGGGGGCGCTCCTTTCCTAGCCTTAGCTCAAGGTTTATTTTTCATATTTGAGAAAAGGCACCTCCATCCATTTCCAAACAGAATGATAGCTTTTGAGAATACAGACACTGAAGTCTAATAAGTTTTTCTCAAGTTGGGTCAAATATCTGATTACTTTCAGTGTCCAAACATTTTAATTTAGCTCCTCTTTCTCTTAGGTGGAAGGGAGCTCTTCTACCTAATTTTGAAAATGAGAAGGCACTTAATTTATGTCTTCTTCCTTACTAAAAGATCCTACCAATGATTTATACTATTTAGATTCTTAATCCCTTCTTTAAGGAACTTCAAAGCCAAGGAGGAAATGAAAAGGTTTTAATCCATTCTGTGATCTCACCCATCATAATGGGAAGAGATGCCTATATTCAGACAGGAGAAATGCAAGCCATAGGGAAATATACATCCCTTTCATTTCCAAGTTCCAGGAAATGCAATCTTGGAGCTTTTCCCTATTCTTCATCTATCATTTGTAACAATATGAAGTTCTACTTGTTCCAAAAATCCTGCTCAAGTCTTCCTAGTCCATAGTGAACTCTATTTCTCCTGATTCAAACAGTAAATGTCACCCAAATCTCTCATTACCCAAACAGCATATATCATCTAAGCTCACTAAACCAGACTCACTGCCATGGAGTCAGATCCAACTCACACTGAGCCCTCCTTGGGTTTCCAAGGTAGTATCACTACAGAAGTAGATTGCCCCATCTTCCTTCTAAGGAGTGGCTGGTGGGTTTGAACAGCCAGCCTTCTGGTTAGCAGACTTATGCCTTAGGCACTACACCACCAGAACTCCTATCATCTAAGCTAGCACTTCTCAAACTAATGGTTGCAAAGGACAGGTTCCTCCCCCTACCCAGTTTATTGCAGGTTGCCTTGGGTGGTACAAACAGTTAAGCACTCAGCTAATAATCAGAAGCTTGGTGATTCAAGCCCATCCAGAGGACTCATGGAAGAAAGGCGTGGCAATCTACTTCTGAAAGGTCATGGCCCTTTAAACCCTATGGAGCACAGTCCTACTCTGAAACACGTGAGGTCTCATGAGTCAGAATCGACTTGATAATAACTGGTTTGGTTAGCAGGCTCAGAATCAACTTTTTCAATAAACAAACAGCAATAACAACAAATTACTAGAACAGAGGATATGAGAAAAATCTTGCAACTCCAGATTTATTATTATTAAATTCAGCAGACAAAACTTTTCATTTTGGAAGGGATGGTGCCCCATTTTCAAGATACTATATGTTTCTTCACACTTCTCTCAATTTATCTTGTCTCAAACAAGTAACAAAATATTGCAGATCATCTCTGATCTGTACTTTGGTAGAGTCATGTACTGGTTATTATATGCACAGCTTCATTATTTCTGCATGTGTTAGCCCCTATAATGTGTAAATTACTTATCAGCAAACATTAGCTCGTACATATTTATGTAACCACCTCCCCCCACTCCCTCCATTAAGTCTGGTAAGTAAGTAAGTAACTGGCAGTATAATGACAATAATGATGATGTTGATGATGATGACACTAATTTTAAAAAATAATTAAAAATAATTAGTAATATTACTGGTAAGAACAATAATTGCTATCATTATTATTGATGTTCTTTTAACAAATAACAAAAATATATCTAGGACTCAGTTTTCTTATTCTACCTTTATTAATATTATATTCAAAATACTCAATTGTTTAAATTTAGTTCCGGCAGGAAAGTGTAATTTTTTCATCTGAAGAAACATAAGCATCCTGCTAATTAACATTATTCAGTCAAGCTGCTCTATTTTCTTATAAAATGAATCAGAAAAAAATTGCATATGGGAAACTCCATACTTGAGCATGATCTCCAATTCTTGGTTCTTGTATTCCTAACTATGCTAAAAATAGTTTTTCATACAATCCCTGGTGTGTTTCCAGACCCATGAGTACTTAGGAGGAAAAACACAATAGAATTAGAATTTTGCTGTATAGTGTCACCAAATTCTTCTCCTGCCCCAGAAATCCCTAAAGCCTCCGTTCTCTTCCAAGGCTGTAAAGTTAGCTGGCTTCACATGACACCCAGGAGAAGTAGGAGGTTCTTTCATTCCTAATGATGGAGAAAACAAATCAAAATAGAGGGTAACATCAGGAAAAAATGACACAGTAAGGAACTCAAAATTCTGACCCTCCATAAATGCAATGAAAAATCTAGGAAAGATGATCAGCGTCAATTTTTTCAGAACTCTGGAATCTAGCCAAAAGCTTACAGCAACACTGGGAGTTTTTTGTTTGTTTGTTTTAAGAAAAAAAAAAAAAAAAAAAACAGCCCTTTCTCAATAATAAGAGTGAGTTTTGGAATATCTAAGCTTACCTTCAGAAAGAAGACTGGGCAATCTATTTCCATAGAGATACCTCATCGGAAACCCAAGGAGGAGTTTACTGTAAGTCGGGTTAGACTCCATGGCAGTAAGCAGTGAGTTTGGTTTTTTTTTTTTTTTTTCGGAAGCTTACCTTAGCTCAAGGGCAGCCTTGAAAACAGGAGCCCAAATCCTGGTAGCAGTATCTAAGTGATTAGAACAGACCTCACTGGCGAGGGATACTTTTTATTGTTGTTGTTGAGAACATGCATAGCAAAACACCAATTCAACAGTTTCTACATATAACATTAGTGACACTGATTGCATTCTTCTACTTGTGTAACCATTCTCACCTTCCTTTTCTGAGTTGTCCCTCCTCTATTAACATAAATTCACTGCCCCCTAAAGTTCCTATTTAATTTCTTGAGTTGCTGTTGTCAATTTGAGGAGCTCTGGTGGTATACTGTGTAAGGCATGTGACTGCCAACCAGAAGGCTGGCGATTCAAACCCACCAGCCACTCCTCGGAAGGAAAGTTGGGCAATCTACTTCCGTAGTGACACCACCTCAAAAACCCAAGGAGGGGTCGCTGTGAGTCGAATCCAACTCCATGGCATTGGGTTTGGCTTGGCTTTTTTTATTGTCAGTTTGACCCCATATAGATAATTCTTTAAAGAGCATGATGCTTGAGGCACACATTTATTACCAGTTGAGCTAAATTGTTGTTTGGTTTTAAGAAGACTTCAGGGGATATTTTTGGTGTATGGTTTAAAGATTATCTCAGGGCAATAGTTTCAGGGGTTCATCCAATCATCATGGCTCCAGGAAATTTGGAGTCCATAAGAATTTGAAATTCTGTTCTGTATTTTTCCCCTTTTGGTTAGAATTCTGTGGAATCTTTGCTCAAAATGTTCAGTAATGGTAGCTGGGCACCATTCATTTCTTCTGGTTTCATGGCAAAGTAGGCAGTTGTTCCTGGAGGCAATTAGCCATGCGTTCAACATCCTCCCCCTATTCCTGACTCTCCTTCCTCTTCTGTTCTTCTAGGTGAATAGAGATCAATTATTGTGCCTTGAGAGAGTATATAAAGAACTCTTAACAATGCAATAATAAAAAGACAAACAACCCAATTAAAAAATCAGCAAAGGATTTGAGAAGGCATTTCTCAAAAAAGATATACAAATAGCAATAAGCACATGGGAAGATACTTAACATCATTATTCATTAAGGAGCTTTGATGAAACTGTGGATAAGGCATTTGGGTGCTAACTGAAAGGTCATCAGTTCAAACCCACAAGCTGCCCCGCCAAAAGAAGATAAGGAAATAGAAATCAAAACAAAAACGAGATACTACTTCACACTACAAGGTTGGCTACAATTAAAAATAAATAAATAAATATTTGAGAGGATGTGGCATAACAGGAACCCTCATACCTTATTAATGGGAATGTAAAATGATCTAGCCTCTGTGGAACAGAGTTTGGCAGAACCTCAAATATAGAGTTACCATTGGAACCAGTTACTCCACTCCTAGGTGTATACTAAAGAGAACCAGAGCTCCCAAAGAGAACTGAAAATATATGTTCAGATAAAAATTTGTATGCTAATGTTCACAGCAACATTATTCATGATAGCAAAAAATTATAAATAAGCCAAATGTCCTTCAACTGGTGTATGGATAAACAAACTGTGGTATAGTCACATGTTGTTGTTGTTGTTATGTACCTTCGAGTTAGAGCTGACTCATAGCGACCCCTCCTTGGGTTTCCGAGGTAGTATCTCACTATGGAAGTAGATTGCCCAACCTTCCTTCCAAGGAGTGGCTGGTGGGTTTGAACCACCAGCCTTCTGGTTAGCAGTAATGGAATATTATTCACCTATAAAAATGAATGAAGTACTAATACATGCTACAACATGGGTGAACCTTCAAAATATTATTTATTAAGTGAAAGAAGCCAGTCATGAAATACCACAGACTGTGTAATTCTATTCAAATGAAAGTCCATAATAGGGAAATCTGTAGAGACAGAAAGTAGATTAGTGGTTGCTTAAGACTAAGGGGTGGGATTGTTGTTGTTAGGTGCCATCTCTGACTCATAGCAACCCTATGCACAACAACGAAACACTGCCCAATCCTATGCCAGCCCCATAATCCCTGCTGTATCTGAGCCCATCATTGCAGCCACTATGTCAATCCATCTTGTTGTGGGCCTTTCTCTTTTTCATTGACCCTCCACTTTACCAAGCATGATATCCGTCTCCAGAGAATGGTCCCTTCTGACAACATGACCAAAATAGGTGAGATGAAGTCTGGCCATTCTTGCTTCCAAGGAGCATTCCAGCTGCAATTCTTCCAGGACACATTTGTTAGTTCTTTTAGCAGTCCATGGTACTTTCAGCGTCTTCGCCAACACCACAATTCAAAAGCTTCAACTCTTCTTCAGTCTTCCTTATTCATTGTCCAGCTCTCATGTGCATATGAGGTGATTGAAAATGGCTTGGGTTAGGTGCACCTTAGTCTTAGGAGACATCTTAAGAGACTTCTTTGTTCTTCAGCACTTGAAAGAGGTCTTTTGCAACAGATTTGTCCAGTGCAGTACGTCATCTGATGTCTTGACTGCTGCTTCCATTGATGCTGATTGTAGAACCAAGTATTATGAAGTCTTTGACAACTTTAATCTTTTCTCCATAAAGGGGGAGATAGCTAAATGGTATGGAAGTTTTGTTTTGAGGTGATGAATATATTCTAAAATTGATTGTGGTAATGGTTGTACATATCTATGATTATAACAAAAAATATTGAATTGTACAGTTTAAAAGTGTGAGTTGTATGGTATGTGAATTGAATCTCAGGAAAGCTATCAGAAAAATAGAGGGCACTTTGTTATGCTGACAATTGACACCCCCCCTTTTTTTTAAAGTTACAGAGTAACGTTCTTGCTTATATGTTGTTGTTGTTGTTGTTATGTGCCGTCGAGTCGGCCCCGACTCTTAGCGACCCCTCCTTGGGTTTCCGAGGCAGTATCACTACGGAAGTAGGATTGCCCAACCTTCCTTCCGAGGAGTGGCTGGTGGGTTTGAACCGCCAGCTGTCTGGTTAGCAGGCAAGTGTCTTAGCCACTATGCTACCAGAGCTGACACTAAATTGCCTTATTACTCTCCTCCCCACCCATGCTTCAAACTAAATATATAGCTTATATGGGGAAAAACTTCAGATCATAATGATCTCGACAAAGTAACCTTACAGTGAAATCACTGGTGGTTCTATAGGTATTTTTGCAGTCTGTCAGTAAATTTTTGAAACAACTTGTTATAGCCTAAACCAACCAAAACCAAACTCACTGTCCTTGAGTCAGATCTGAGTCATAGCAACCCTTCCTTGGGTTTCCAAGGGGGTATCACTGCAGAAGTATGTTGCCCAACCTTCCTTCTGTAGTACTGCCTAGATAATCATATAATTCATCATCCAAATGGGATACTTTTGAGCCTATAAAGTGGACACTAACCAGATGGGATGCTGGCTCAACAGGCATAAACTAGACTGTCCTGGGCAACCCAGGACTTATGTCCACCTAAGCAGAGGTCCAAAGAGCTAGACTATATGAAGAAGAACACGTCATCAAGATTGGAGAAAGACTCTTTAACACCCTGTGACTATGGTCTTCAATATAGATTACACCTTAACATGGAGAAAACAAAAGCCTGCAGAAAAAGAATGAAGTTGTTAAGAAAGTTAAGTTGTTAAGAAAAAGACTGATGAGTTGTTAATTTTACTTGGATCCACAATTAATGCTCATGGAAGAAGCAGTCAAAAAATGAAACAACATATTGTGTTGGGCAAATCTTCAGCAAAGGGCCTCTTTAAAGTGTTAAAAAGCAAAGATGTCACTTTGAGGACTAAGATGCACCTGACCCAAGCCATAGTATTTTCAATCACTTCATATGCATGTGAAACCTGGACAGTGAATAAGGAAGGCCTAAGAAGAAGTGACGTGTTTGAATTATGGTGTTGGTGAAGAATATTGAATATACTATGGACTGCCAGAGAACAAACAAATCTGTCTTGGAAGAAGTACAATATCCTTCGAAATGATGATTTTACATGAGACTTTGTCTCATGTACTTTGCATATGTTATCAGGAGGGCCAGTCCCTGGAGAAAGCTTGGTAAAGTAGAGGGTCAGTGAAAAAGAGGAAGACCCTCAAGGAGACAGGTTGACATTGTGGCTACAACAGTGGACTCAAACATAGAAATGACTGTTGAGGATGGCACAGGACCAGGCAGCTTTTTGTTCTGTTGTACACGGGGTCACTTTGAGTTGGAACCAACTAGACAGACAGTACCTAACAACAACAACAAAAACAAAGGAGGGGTTATATTTGATTCCAGACACAGATTCACGGTTTGGATTGGGAGGAAAGATTGCTCCAGACAGTTAATAGTTGTGCTGCGGATGCTGCTGTAGGTGGTGGTGGTGAGCTTTGTCTTGTTTATTCTGCAGAACAGGAAGGACTGGCTCCAGTGGAGGCCCCTGAAATCCCGGCTCACTGGGGCTAGGATTTCATTGGAGGCAGGGGAAAGGAAGGCCTTCTAATGGCTTAACTGTGCCTGTCTGGGGTCTCCACCTAAGATTAGTACTGACTTTCCTGTTCTGCATCTAAATAAGGACTTTGGGATTAGCCAGGGCTGCTTTGCTAGCGTTTCGCTCTTCATTATCTGCTGTCACATATGAGAGAGAAATGCATATGGTCGGATCAGACTGGCAAATGTGAACTGATACTGGAGGTGCTGAACTTTTCAGACACAAGCAGAATGGGTGGGTATAAAAGAATTCATCTTTAATAGTCTCTGTTTTGATCTGTGTTTTCCTGAAGACACTTGGGAACCATTTAATCTGACTGTCACTTTGTAAAGAGGAAACTGATGCTCAGAAAGGGCTACAACTTTTTCATGCCTCCTCTTACCAAAGTGAAAAGAGCCCTGGTGGTGCAGTGGTTAAAGCACTAGACTGCTAACCAAAAGGTCAGTGATTGGAACCCACTGGCTGTTCCATGGAGAAAAGATGTGACAGTCTGCTTCTGTAAAGATTACAGCCTTGGAAACCCTATGGGGCAGTTTTGCACACTCAGTGGCATGAATCAACTCAATGGCAGTGGTTTTTCTGTTTCCTTAAGTAAAAGGTCCCTAGATGGCACAGAGTTTGCTCTCTACTACTAACCTAAAGATTGGCAATTTGAACCCATCCATCCAGTGGTACCACAGGACAAAGGCCTGGTAATCTGCTTCTGTAAAGGTTACAATCGAGAAAACCCTATAGAACAGTACTGTTGTATAATATGGGTTGGAATCAACTGCATGGTAATGAGTTTGGGGTTTTCTTTTGGTTTTTACCTAAGTAGGAATTGTGAGTGTTTCTCTGTGGGCTATCTATTCAGCTTCCATTTTAACAAAGTCTCAAAAGGAAAGAAACTTGCAAAGGACTTAGGGGAAAATCCAGAGGGTCAAAGGCAATGGAAGGAATATGTGCTGTGCCACAGGTTCAGATAACAAAGGATCCTAAACGCCCCCCAACACACACACACACACACATACACCTGAGCTCCCGCCTGCCCAACCCACACACTTTTACCCACAACTCGGTAATCTCATTAGTGAAATGATATCTGCTGTGTGCTTCCCTGGAAGGGGTTGTGGATTATTCAGTCAACATTCAGAAAGTACCTTAACTCTTTCATAACCCGTGGTAGTGGTACTTATGAGTAGTAATTACATTTTCTGCCTTTGAGGTTTCTTGGGAAACTTTATTCCCATGTTTAGTATATGCTGATGCGGGGGCAGCGAATTGCATAACTGTGTGAAACAGAAGGAAGTTCATTGGTGACATATTGCTGTGTTGAGAGGTTATTGTTGGAGTCGGTCTATCCTGGAGTAATGATTATGTAAAACTTTTGTCTCTTTGGGGTTCTATATGGTGAGATAAGACTTGTAAGTATATTTACTATTCCTGTGTGTTATTGGAGACGGGCGATATTTGCGTTTAGGTAATATTCATGTGAATGCTTTTCCCACTCATTCCACTAGAGTCCATTGGGACATATGTATCCCACATAATATTTATCAAAATTCATCATTCCTAACAAAAATGTAAAGACATTCAATGATTCAGCATGCATTCTA
>NW_006921602.1:16582011-16597896 GCF_000298275.1 Orycteropus afer afer
ATAATGAAATGGTTATTAAAGAAGAAATAGTTACAGACGTTCTTCCAGCTGATATTATCACATGGTCAGTCCCTGCTGGTGAGCAGGAGAAGAGATAAGCATGTGGGATGGGAAACAACAACAAGGAATAAATCCCTGTTGCCATGCAGTTGATTCTGACTCATGGCAACACCATGTGTTATAGAATAGAATTGTTCCATACAGTTTTCACTGGCTGCAATCTTTATAGAAATGGCTGCAATCTTCATAGAAACAGACCATCAGACCTTTCTTTCCTGGCCTCCCTGTGTCGCTCCCTTTGTGGAAATCCCAGTGCCTTCCTACCTCCCATCATTTTCAGGGCAGATTCTAGACTCTCCCCAGTATGGAGCTGAGGCTGTCTGCATTCTGGCCCTGGCCCTCCTTTCCCAGTCTGTAGTTCTCCTGTCTCACTCTTGTTCATTATGTCCAGGCAGATTGAATTTCTTGCCCTTTCCCAGATGTTTCCATGTCCTTCTGTCCAGGATGTCCAGCTGCCACTTCTTCAGTGGATTGTCATTATTTGCTGTTGGTCCAACTCAATGGCAACATTATGTACAAGGGAACAAAATGCTGCCTGGTCTTGAACTATCATCATGATCATTTACATATTTGAGTTCATTATTGCAGCTATTGTTTAATGCCTTCCAACCTAGTGGGCTTATCTTCCAGCAATATATTTGGCAATATTCTTTTGTAACCCATAGGGCTGTCATTGGCTAGTTTTTGGAAACAGATCACCAGGCCTTTCTTCCTAGTCTGTCTTCATCTGGAAGCTCCCCTGAAACTTCTCCACCATGGGTGACCTGCTGATACTTGAAATACTAGTGGCACAGATTCAGCATCATTGCAACATGGAAGTCCCCTGACAGATGAGTGGTGACTTCACTGGCTAAATCCTGGCAAATCTGAAAAGGTTTCAGCAAGGTATTCCTGATGATGGCCCCTTTGCCCCTTGTCTTAGGGTTGGGGCTTGGGGGGTGTCCTGTGCTGAGACCATGAGCCTAGCATTTAAATCACAAAAGTGCTGCCACTAATCTCTGGGTTCCTTGGGGCCTGTTTTGCAACTTCTTTATACCCACTGCCTCACCCAGAGCCTTTCACAGAGTGAACACTTAATGCAGGAGCAATGATGAGGCCTTTAGAGAGCTAAAGTCCCAGAACATATTTCTCACAGATCTTGTCTTTTCAAGGTCCTGATAACTCAGGCGTCATAAAGGTAAAGCTCAGAATGAATAACTTGATTCCCACCAAAGGGTGTAGTAACAGCTTCCATAGCAGGAGACAGAACTCCTCACTAGAATTAACTAGTGGTAACTGTGTGGAAGAGACAGGTGAGTCAGGCATGGAATTTTTCTTTCCCCCAATTTATAGACAAGGAACCTAAGAGGTGAAACAACTTGACTGAAATGAGTTGGCAAAGGGGTACTGGTGGAGAGAGCTCCTTCAAGGTTCAAAACAGATACAACCTCATACTTCCTGCCACACCTCCCTTAATACTAACCTGGAGGGACATGAAAGAACTCAAACTCATAGGGCATTGAAACCAAACTCACTGCCGTCGAGTTGATTTGACTCATAGTGACCCCTCGGGTTTCTGAGGCAGTATCTCTATGGAAGTAGGTTGCCCAGTTTTCTTTCCAAGAGTAGCTGCAGGGTTTGAACTGCCAGCCTTCTGGTTAGCAGTCAAATACCTTAGATACTATGCCATCAGAGCTCCCAGAGATGACTAATGGACTTACAGGAATCCTGGTGGTGCAGTGGTTCTGCCCTTGGCTGCTAACCAAGTGGTTTGAACCTACCAGCTGCTCTGTGGGAGAAAGATGTGGCAATCTGCTTCTGTAAAGATTTACAGAACCTTATAGGGCAGTTAGGAGCTCTGGTAGCATAGTGCCTAAGGCATTTGACTGATAACCCAAAGACTGGCAGTGCAAACCCACCAGCCACTCCTCAGAACGACAGTTGGGCAATCTACTTCTGTAGTGATACCCCTTCAGAAACCCAAGGAGGTGTCACTATGAGTTGGGTTCAACTTGATGGCAGTGAGTTTGGTTTTTTTAGATGGGGCAGTTACTATATCTGACAGGGTCACTATGAGTTGGAATTTACTTTACAATGGAGGGTTTTGTGTTTTTAGAACGTAGGTAAGCTTGAGGAAAATTAAATGCTCCTTTATATAGGCCTGGCAGTTCAAACCCATCAGCCACACCTTGGAAGGAAGATTGGGCAATCTACTTCCGTAGAGAAATCCAAGGAGGGGTTGCTATGAGTCGAATTGACTCGATGGCAGTGAGGTTTTTTGTTTGTTTCTTTGTTTATATATATATATATATATATATATATATATACACACACACACACATAATATATGAGAAGCTCTGGTGGCATAGTGCCTAAAGCATTTGACTGCTAACCAGAAGGCTGGCAGTTCAAACCCACAGGCCACTCCTCAGAAGGAAGATTGGGCAATCTACTTCCATAGAGATACTGTCTCGGAAACCCAAGGAGGTGTCGCTGAGCCAGGACTGACTCATCGGCAGTGAGTTTTGTTTTTTTTTTAATGGGTGTAGGTAGTGCAAGTGGTTAACACACTTGGCTGCTCACTAAAAGGCTGGAGATTCAATCCCTCAGAAGGAGGGACTGGTGATCCACTTTGGAAAAATCAGCTACTGAAAACTCTGGAGTTTTACCCTGACACATGGAGTTGCCATGAGTTGGAATCAACTCTATGGTAACTTAAAAAGAATGAGCTCCATGGGAGCAAAGATGGAGGCTGGGACATTGATCCCCCAAAGCCATCTCCATATTTTCTCAAAATTGGTATTCTTCATATAGGTAGCCTACCCCCAAGACTCAAGGAGCAGCATGTTAACTAAATGAAGTTCATTAAAGTAGGTTTGAAACACAGTGTTCTCAGGGTCAGGCATGGATGAACGGACAAAAGGTTTGACCCAAGTGAAAGGGTGACAGTGCGCTAAAAATAAGTCCCAATATAAAACACTTCTCCATCGGCTCTCAGCCGATGTGAACTCAGTGCCTGGGCCTCTGCAGCCCTGTGGAAGGGTCTAATTGGCCAGTCCAGAGGCAGCGCCTCATTCCTTCAATACACAGTTACAAAGAGAAGTGATTACAGAAGCCGATTGAGCCACCAGTTGTTCCCAGACCTTCTGTGCCAAGGTGACTTTTCTCTTTGTTCTCCTTGAACCCAGCCCTGCCGGGGTCACCTCCTTCCTGGGCCTGGCTACAAGGGTCTTGAGGGCAACCTCTGTTGTAAGTGGAACAATGTTAACAGCTGGGACGTGCTAGTCTGTCAGAGGTCACTGCTGTTACAAGTTTCAGAGAGAACATTTTTAGTGGAAGGTGAAACAGAAGAACTACTGCAGGCTATGCTTTGAGGCAGCAGACTTGAAAAAATGGAGCATTTGCAGAGCAGCAGGCTAAGGCCACCCAGCCACCCGTGCTCATCCCTCATAGGCCCTTTAAGCTCAGCCAGAGCCCACTTTAAATAAAATCAGTAGATGGCAAGGAAAATAAGTGGCCCCTGAATCAGGAGCCAGGAACTTTTTAGTATTGTTCTTTCACCCATAAGTTGTGTCACCTTAGCCAGGTAACTTAACCTCTCTGGGTCTCACTGTATGAGGAGCAGCAGGAGGGTTCTCGAAGGTCTCAGCCCTGACACTGAGCGAACCTGTGATTCTACGATTCTCTCATGTCTCAGTGTCTTTCGTGTTCCCTTCCAGGACCATCCCTACCTGTTTCTCTACGTCTCTACATACCGACTGGCACAGGGCTTTAATTTATGTCCTCCCCATGCTCAGCTGCCCAGGCTGCCTCCACTTTTAATTCTAATCCCAGACTTCCCATGAGTCATTGGGTGATTTAGCACAGCTGCCTCTTTTATGATACTTCTTAATCAATTAAAGCAGGACCTTGTCTACTAATTGAAGAGAGATGGGCTTCTTGAACAAATGCTAGTCAGGTATGCTGGAGTATTCTTAGGCCAGAGGATACTACTACTCTGTGATTATAATAATAACCACAGCAACAAATACTAAGAAGAGGTTACTTCGTACCAGGCTCTTTGCTTAGGGATTAACATGGTTTACCATATTTAAATCTTCCAAAAATCCTCTGAGTTAAGTATAACATAATTATTCCTATTTTACAAATGAGCAAACTGAGCCTGGAGAGTGTAAATGACTTGTCTGTAGTCACTTAAAATGTAAGTGGTGGAATGGCATCAGAATCCATGCTAAAAACTGTGAGGTGGTGTTTCCCCAAAGACTAAGTAGAGGAGTTCTAGACTTTGGTTTTAAAGTAGCAGGACTATGCTCGATATACACATACACTCTTTTTCTCCCACTCAGCTATACTCATCACCAACAGAAGTTACACATATGAATGAGTTCTGTAAGAGAATCCAGTGCCATCACCTTGTAAGGTCATTTTATGTACTTGTTCTAACAATGTTGAATGTCACAGTTGCTTGGTTGGGGAGTTCAAGAGTCACACACACACATGTGCAGTATTTTTATATCATAGTCACAGTCTAACTTTTCATTCTTTATATTTACTGCTGTTTTTCCTTCCAGTAGTAGTATTCCTTGTGCTCACATCTTTTTTCACCAGACTTGGGTCCTCCAAGTGGCTTTGGCTGTTTCCAGTATGTCAATCCAGTCTACCCTTAAAGGAAAGATTTGCCACTATTCAACTGCTAGTGGATTCTATGGGTTTTATTATTATTATTATTATTCCCACTATTTCAATCACTATCAAAAGATTTTAAGAATGGGGACATTTTTATTTTCTGCTGGAATCTTATCAAGCTGCCCCATCTATAAGGCAAATTGAAACAGCTTCTGTGTTTGATGCCTGAGTGGGAGGTATGAGCCCCTTCTACTCCTCCCTCCTGCCTTTCTTGTTCTTCTCCTTGGTTTAGGAGGTACCATTAAGGAAGCTTCAGATCCCAGGGACACTGTTGGAAAACCACTGCCCTGGCCCAGGCTACCCAAAAGTGGGGTGGATAGTGTCAGGAGCTCCACATCCCCCTCCTAGCACAGTGTAAGCAACTCTTACCTGGGAACCTAAAGGACAGTTTTCAAACAAGGCTACTTCTATACACATGCTTGTCTCTGCTAAAAATCCTTCCTGGCTACCAGCTAGGAGAACGTGACTCCTCAGTGGATGCCCCTCAGGGTTTTTAATCCACCATTAATATCTATAGGAGAGTTTGAAGGGGTTTGCAGAAATGTTTCAGAAAAGGAAGAAGAGGAGCTTGCTGGCTATAAATAGAAAGGCTAGTTCTGAGGTCAAGATTTATAAAGAGGAAGGAAAAAATATTAAGAATTAGAATAGAATGAGAAAAAAAAAATCAGATCTGAAGAAAAATCCTGCAGTGGAGGTGTCTATCAGAAAGTGAAAGACGATGCATCCACATTGCAGGCTGAGTGTTGGGTATATGCTGTGTTCCCCAGTGCCCCCCAACTCCCATTCCAGTTAGGGGCATGAAGAACTGGAGGGGTGGTATGTACCTGCTTTACGTGAGGCCCTGAGGGACATCAGCTATGGTCCATAAGATTGGGAGGGACCCTTCCTTTAAGGAGCTCTCTAGTAGAAAACAGACACACACTAAGTCAAAGAGGAAGTCAGGAAGAGCAGTAAGGGGGGTGCCAATGAATGTTAGGGGAGACCAGAGGAGAGGAGCTTCTGGGACTAATACCCAAGCAAAAACCAAGGTCCCTCCATTGTACACATAGCACAAGGTTCCTTTCAATACTTAAAAGTGGACTTCGGATGAAATTTTGGACTCTAAACTTTCTTTGACCAAACTCATTATCACTAGCTCATTCTGGCTTCATTGTCCTGGAAAGAGAAGAAATTACTTCTCTGTTTGTATGCCCAAAGGAGGTATAAAATCATGACTGTGCATTTTTTCCCTTGTGAGTCTGTGGACTGCTTTCTCTAATTTCAGTCATGATTGGATGTGGCTCAGGAATTTCTCTGTCCACCCCCACTCCCATCTGAATTTTGGGGGAGCATGGAAAAGCCCTTCCGTGTTTGATTACTTTATGGTTCCTTTCACTTTGGAGTGCCACGATCCAGTACCTGAAACCAACACTGAAGGGGAAGGAATCTCTTTGACAGTTCAAAAAAGAAAGAAAAAGACCCTTCTAGTTTGGAGAAGGAGCTCTGGTGACACAGTAAGTTAAAGTCATTTGGCTGCTAACCAGGTTATACCCGCCAGCTGCTCCACAGGAGGAAGATGAGGCAATCTATTTCTGTAAAGATTTACAGCCTTGGAAACCCTGTGGGGGTCGCTATGAGTCTGAATCAACTTGATGTCAGTGGGTATTCGTTTCAAGGGCTAGCTCTCAGCCCATTTCTGGCAAGCTGAGGAGAAGACTTTGTTGCCATATGAAGATAATGAAAGCAAGGGAGAATATGGAGTATTGTTTGATCTAATCCTGTGATTTACTCATTTTCTCAGCACCCCAACAGTATGAAACAGGCTCCAAATCAAGTTCCTATGACATGTTATGAATCACTCCCTTTATTACACCTGCAATCTGAAACCACTTCACTGAGGCCAGCAGCCGACAGCATCTTCACTCTGGTCTTTCAAGTTGAAGCAATGCCTTGTTGCACTCTTTATCCCTAGGGGCTAACACAGTTCCTGGCACATGGTGGGGACTTGCTCAAATGATGCTTGTGGAACTTATCTGATTATGTTAGACAGGGAAGAGGGAATGTCAGGGTGTGTTTGAGGACAAGCTCTGTAATAGAAATAGCTGATATATGTTAAGCATTCACTAAGAGCCCAGTGAAGAGTGGCTAAAATGCTCAGCTGCTAACTGAAAGGGAGTAAGATGTAACAGTCTGCTTATGTAAAGATTACAGCATTGGAAAACTTATAGGCCAATTCTACTCTGTCCTATAGGATCACTGATTTAGAATTGACTTCATAGCAATGGGTTAAGAGCCTGGTACCATGTTGAGTACTTTATGCTTCCTTCTCATTCACATCTCACCATGACTCCATGAGGTAGCACTACAGGCCGTCCCTGGGTTACAAACCAGACCCACTCGTAAGTGTGTCTTTAAGTTAAATATGAAAGTAAGTCAGAACAGGGGCATAAGGTTCTTATTTAGCCTTACTTCAGAACAAGAAAAGGCTTGATGCCTTTTCAGTGATTTACAAGCTGCACATAGAGCAAGTGAAAATGATTGTGATAATGCATTTGTTGTGAGCAGGGTTCAAGGAGCCCTGATGACACAGTGGTTAAGTGCTAGGCTGCCAACCCAGAAGAAAATAGTTCCAACTCTGCAGCCGGTCTGCAGAAAGAAAGAGGTGGGACAGTTCTATTTTGTCCTATGGGGTTGCTATGACTTGGACTAGACTCCGCAGCAGTGTGTTGTTGTTGTTATTTTTATTGCGCTTTGAGTGAAAGTTTACAGAGCAAATTCATTTTCCATACTGCAGTTCACATATACATTGACTGCAATTTCCCACAATGCAACAGCTCTTTTCCCAATACCCCCCCTATAGTTACCTGTTTGCTGTGTCCTTCCCTCCCGTGCACTCCTGCCCCCAAGGTGTCTCCCTGTGCATACACAGCCCTTCTATTCTCCCATGATTGATCTCTCCAAGGAGTGTATCTACCTAATGCAAATGTTCAGCTCATATGCCTATCCTGTTTGGCTGGAAACCACAGGAGTGGGTTCAATTTCAGACCTGAAGGGAAGCTAGGGGCCATAGTCCTAGGGGTTCCACCAGGCTCCACCAGACCAGCAAACCTGGTCCCTTTTTTTTTCCCCAAATGATTTTGAGTTTTGTTCCACATCATTCTCCCACTCTCTCCCGGATCTCCTACATAGATTCCCCCTCCGAGTGATTGACAGGGGTAGCCGGGCACCATCTGGTTCTTTTGGTCTCATAGCCATAGAGGCTGAGGGTCACGTGGTGTACCAGTCTCTTGGACTAATTGTTTCCATGCATCTTTGATTTTCTTCATTCTTCTTTGCTCTAGATGAGAAGAGACCCATCGTTGCATCTAAATGGCTGCTTGCAAGCTTTTAAGATCCCACTTGCATAGCAGTGGTTTTGCTCAGGAGTTGGTTCAGTCATTTCAAAGTAAAGGCAAATTTATATAACATTAAAGGACAAGTACAAGCTGTCAGTAAATTTGTAGCCCATGGACTGCATGTATTAGTACCTATTTCATAGTCAGCAAATTCAGATTTAAAGAAGTGTGATGGTTAATTTTATGTGTCAATTTGGCTAGGCTGTGGTTCTCAGTGGTTTGGCCAAATAATAGTCTAGTTGCTGTTTTGGAGTAGTTTTATATGTGCCAACATGCCATAATTACATGTAATTAAATCAGTTGGCCATGAGTAAAACTGATTGTCTTTCATAATGCAATCTAATGTAATCTAATTAATCTTAACAAGTATAGGGTTGATCCTAAATCTAATCACTTTGAGTTACAAAAAGGGCAAGATACACAAACACATATGCATGCACACATACACACACGGGCAGGAGAGGGAGATGGAGATGGGGGCGGGGGAGGAAAGACAAGCACCATGTAAGGATTCTCTTCAAGCCAAGCAAAACCAAAGAATCAAGAAACACCTATGGCTCTCTGCCAGGAGGAAAATGACACAGCTAAGACCTTGATTTGGACTTCTAGTCTTCAGAAATGTGAGAAAATAAATTTCTGTTCTTTAAAGCCATCTGTTGTGGTATTTGCAGCAGTACTAGGTAGCCAAGACATTAAATAACTATCTCAAGATGGCACAGCCAGGAAGAGTTGGAGCAGGAACTCAGACCCCCGTACCCTGAAGCTTATGCTCTTAACTTTGAAGCAGTACCACCATGATGTGTGCATTATAGCTTAGCATACATGAGGGATAGGATTTCATCACTGGAGATGATGGAGAAGTAGTATGGGCTCAGATGAACCCTACAGACCCTTGCTATTCCCATCTCCTGTCTGCAAGCTAGTCACACTGAAACCTTTGTATTTTCCTGAGGCTTCTGCTCATTGACTCCAATCTTTGAATATGCTTTGCTCTGGCAAGAGTAATGGTTCTTGACCTTGGCTACACATTAGAATCACCTGGTAAGCTTTAGAGACACCAAAGATGAGCCCACTAGCCTCAAACAATAATCCTAGTAACAGATTAAATCCCAGTGAACAACATAAGAAACCATTAGTACATGCTGATAAATTATCTAATGAATAAATTGAAAGTTTGATGACCAACTAGATATTTACACACTTTCCAAGCACCACCTCCCCACAGAGGAAAATGAGTAAATCTATAGTGTAGTAGCCTGGCAGACATTGCCATAAGCAAGTGACCAAAGTGACCATCATCAATTGTGAGATAAATAGAAACAATGTGCTACTTTGTAGACATCAAGTCACTACTGTGATATTACTGATGATGTTGTTGTTGTTGTTATGTGCCGTCGAGTCGGACCCAACTCATAGCGACCCCTCCTTGGGTTTCTGAGGCAGTATCACTATGGAAGTAGATTGCCCCATCTTCCTTCCGAGGAGTGGCTGGTGGGTTTGAACCGCCAGCCTTCTGGTTAGCAGTCAAGTGCCTTAGGCACTATGCCACCAGAGCTCCCATTACTGATGTTATATACTCTGAATCTAATTATGAGGAAACATCTGACAAGACCAAATTGAGCACCATTTCTATAAAATACCTCACCTGTGTCTTCAAAAGTGCTAAGGTTCTGAAAGTTAAGAAACAGCTCCAGAATGAGGGCTACTAACCCAAACCAAAACCCAGTGTCATCAAGTCAGAGAAGCATAATAAAGGCAACATGTCATTCTGATCTGTGAAGATGTAAAAAAAAAAACAAAAAACTTCATGGCCATCGAGTCATTTCTAACTCATGCAACCCTCATTGGGTTTCCAAGGCTGTAAATCTTTGCAAAAGCAGGCTGCCTCATCTTTCTTCCATGAAGTATCTGGTGGGTTCAAACCACCAACCTTTTGGTTAGCAGTGAAATGCCTTAACGACTACACCAGCAGAGGTCATTCTGTAAAGATTACAGCCTAGAAAATCCTATAGGACAGTTCTACTCTATTTTACATGGTTGCTATGAGTAAGAATCACCTTGACAGCACACAACCATAACAACATGTAGGAGAATGATCTTGTTTGTAGGAAAATGCATAATACAAAGAAGGGATGATGGGGTATCAAATCAACCAGTCATACTCACGTGGTTGACACACACAAAAAAAGAATGTTATTTGTACTGTACTTGCAACTTTTTTGTGTGAGTTTGAGATTGTTAAGCTAAAAACAAGCAAACAATGAAAATCTCCACTGTCCAGTTTATACCCCAAACATATTGAATCAGATTCTCTAGGGTTGAGACTCAGGCATCAGTAGCTGTTGAAGCTCCAGGTGATTCCAGTCTAAAAGCTTGGACCCAGGAGCTTGTTCTCAAATCTTGGTCTCTGAATCACTCAGAAAGCTGTTTAAAATGCATACAACCTAGTCCCATCCCAGACCTGCTGAATTAGAAGCTCTGAGGGAAGGGCCCAACAATCTATTCTAACAAGCCCACCAGCTTTTAAGGAGCCCTGGTGGGTGGCACAGTAGTTAAGTGCTCTGCTGCTAACCAGAAGGTCAGCATTTGGAACCAGCTGTTCTGCAGGAAAAACAGGCTTGGTTTTGGTTTCAGGTTCATTTGGTGCATGTTTGAGTTTAAGAACCATTGGCCTAGTACCTTCCTATTACCATCCACATTCCTCTTCTGAGGATGAAACCAAAAAACTGACTGTCATTGAGTCAATTCTAACTCATAGTGATGCTATAAAAAAAACCCAAACCTACTGCCGTCGAGTCGATTTCAACTCATAGCGACCCCCGTTGGGTTTCTGAGGTGGTAAATCTTTACGGAAGTAGATCGCCCAGTCTTGCTTCCATGGAGTGGCTGGTGGGTTTGAACCAACAACCTTCTGGTTAGCAGTCAGACATCTTAGGCACTGTGCTACCGGAGCGCCTTAGTGATCCTATAGGACAAGGAAAAATTGCCCTATAGAGTTTCCAAGTCTGTGATCTTTATGGAAGCAGACTGCCACAACTTTCACTCCAGAGGGCAGCTGGTGGGTTCCAGCTCCGACCTTTTGGTTGGCAGCTGAGCACTTAACCACTGCACCACCAGGACTTCTTAAAGTATTGTGATAACTGGAATTAGTGTCATCATTAGCTGAACCATACTTCTCCCAACTATCTTTCAAGAGTCAATTGAGTAGTGGTGATGATAGTACAACATGGTGAATATAATCAGTGTCACTGAATCATACACTTAAAAGTGGTTAAAATGGCAAACTTTTTTTTATGTATTTGACCACAATAAAATTTTTTAAAAAGAAAAGAAGAGTCCCCTCAAGACCCTAATCAGTTCCTATCATCTGGGGCTAGCTCACTGTCTTAGCATGCATCTTGTTATCAGCTATCTTTGACTAGACCCCGTGCAAAGCACTGCCTGATCCCATGCCTTCCCCATGATCAGTTGCAGATCAGACCGCTGTGATCCATAGGGTTTTTATTGGCTGATTTCATAAAGTAGGTCACCAGTCCTTTCTTCCTATTCTGCCTTAGTCTGGCAGCTCCACTGAAACTTGTTCAGCCACATGTCAACACACAAGCCTCCACTGACAGGTGGGTGCTGGCTGTGCATGCGGTGCTTGGAATTGTACCTGGGTCGCCCACATGGGAAGTGAGAATTCTGCCACTGAATCATCATGACCTCATAGCATGTTATATAGTGCTGCTGTAACACAAATACCATAAATGGGTTGGTTTAACAACAGAAATTTGTTTTCTCTCAGTTTAGGAAGCTAGAAGTCCAAATTCAAGGTGCCAGCATTAAGGGAAGCATTTCTCTGTTGGCTTTAGAGGAAGGACCTTGTCTTTTCTGAGTTTCTGCACCTGGGCAATCTTCATGTGGCTTGGCATGTCTTCTCCCATCTTTGCTTCTTGCTTGCTTGTTTAATCTCTTATGTCTCAAAAGAGATTGGCTTAAAACACACTCTACACTAATCCTGTCTCATTAACATCACAAAGACAACCCATTCCCAAATGGGATTATAACCACAGGCATAGAGGTTAGGATTTACAACATATATTTGTGCTGGGGGAGCACAGTTCAATCTATAAGAGCCTGCATCTAAGGGATTAGAAATGATCTATTTCCTGTTTGTCTGGTTCCAAGTCTCATTCTTACAGTCCCTCGCCTAGAGTAGGCACCAAGTGCATCCTTATTTAATTGATGCTTATCAAATGAATTGAGGGACTAGTGGTGATGGTTGGTGGTTCCCCCTATGCCACATTTGCTTCTATTTGCATACCCTAAAGAGGCCTGCAATGATGTCTCAAGTTTGTTCTGTGATGGGAATTTGATAATGGGCTCTGTGGAGGCAGGGGAGATGACAGGCATTTGAAACCACATTCACAAGCAGCCCCGCCTCTACCAGAGCCGGTTCTGAAGCCTTTTGATAAAAGGTGTCTGCGAGCTGTTGGGCTCTCTAATTAAACCAGATGGACTGCAGGATAGCTGATTAAATTCCTGACTTACAGATCCCTTCTATTTACTCACATAAATACGTTGATGAGCCAGAAGCCATCTCATTCAGGAAAAGCATCTCACTGAATATTTTTAGAAAATTAAACTTTTATGGATGGCCCAGTCTGTGAACAGCTAAAAATGCCAAATTGTGTTTCCTATGGCACTTGAATGGTTGCACTTTTAACGGGAGAACCGTGGACAAGTTTGTTTCTGCAGACATGTGCCAGAGCAATAACAATGACAAATTACAGGCCCGTCAGTCATTTGGGATGGAGAAAGGAGCAAATCATAGTGATAGACATAACCAGGGATGTAGGCATTTCCTTGCTGGAACTGCTTCTACCTCTCCCAGCTTCATTTGATGGTATCACATTTTGTTGATGTTGGCTGGCTCCCAATTCCCTTTGTACTCTTGATAGTATCTTGGACCTGGGATGGTGAAGTAGATGTGCAGAAAAATGTATACATACATTAAAACACAGATGCATAAGCACATGCATATAAATATAACTACATTGGCCCATGCATAAATCTGTTTACATATTCATTTCAATAATTGTGTATCACACCTTTTAGAAAATCTCTTTCCTTTTCACCCTACTCAAGATATAGTTACTCAAGTAGCAGGAACCTTAAGTAATGATAGGTCCTGAGAGATTCTTAACTTCAGGCCCTGCTTCCTATTAGAATCCATACTCATGCCCTGTGGAAACTATGTAGGTGGCCCAAATTGGATCCATGGAAAATAATTTTGTGTAATGTATTGCTTTAGGGTATTTCCAGGGTAATTCTGCTGAGATGACAGAAAAGTGAAATATTCTAAAGGTATGACGGGATTCATGGCCCTGCAGAAGCATCATGGCAGTTGAGAGGATAAACCTCGGTCCCAGGTGTTCAGATTAGCTTTGACTTACGGAAAATTGGTGCTGAGCTGGACAGACTAACTTGGCTAAAACTATATAATCAGAATTCTATGCAGTTACATTCAAAGAGCATTTTTGACTGCCTATTGAGCAACATATTTAGAATGTATCAGGCTTACTAGAAATACAGAAGTATTTCCTATGCATAACATTCTTATCATGAACACCAAGATTGAGTTGCTATGTGCAGGCAGGTCTCTGGGAGGTCAGAAGGATCTAATCCCAAGTGTAACTGTCTGTTCATTGATTCCTTCATCTTATGCTTCATACATTCCTGCTATGTGCCAGATACTATGCTAGGAATAAACTAGTGGTTAATAAGACAGGCATGCCAAGAAATTTGGAAGACAGCTACCTGGCCAACTGACTGAAAAAGATCCATATTTGTACCCATTCCAAAGAAAGGTGATCCCACAAAATGTGGAAATTATCGAATAATAATATTCCACACAAGTAAGATCTTACTGAAGATAATTCAAAAACAGTTGCAGCAGTAAATTGACAGAGAACTTCCAGAGGTGCAAGCTGGATTCAGAAGAGGATGTGGAACAAGGGATATCATAACTGCTGTCCGATGGATCTTGGCTCAAGTCAAAGAATACCAGAAAGATGTTTACTTTTTTATTGACTATGCAAAGGCATTTGATTGTATGGATCATGACAAATTGTGGATAACATTGAGAAGAATGGAAATTCCTGAATACTTGATTGTACTCATGCGGAATCTGTACCTTGACCAGGAGGCTGTCGTTTGAACAGAACAAGGGGACACTGCATGGTTTAAAATCAAGAAGGGAGTGTGTCAGGGTTGTATCCTTTCTCCATACTTATTCAATCTATATGCTGAGCAAATAATCTGAGAAGCTGGACTATATGAAAAGAAACATGGCATCAGGATTGGAGAAAGAATCATTAACAACCTGTGATACGCTGACGACACAACTTTTCTTGCTGAAAGTGAGGATGACTTGAGGCACTTACTGATGAAGATTGAAGAATACAGTCTGCAGTATGGATTACACCTCAATATAAAGAAAACAAAAATCCTCACAAGTGGACCAATAAGCAGCATCATGATAAATGGAGAAAAGATTGAGGTTGTCAAGGAATTCATGTTGTTTGGTTCTACAATCAACGCCAATGGAAGCAGCAGTCAGGACATTAAACAACATATAGCACTGGGCAAGTCGGCTGCAAAGGAACTCTTTCAAGTGCTGAGGAGCAAAGATGTCTCCTTGAGGGCTAAGGTGTGCCTGATATTTTCAATCACCTCATATGCATGTGAGAGATGAGCAATGAATAAGGAAGACTGAAGAAGAGTTGATGCTTTTGAGTTGTGGTGCTGGTGAAGAATACTGAAAGCACCATGGACTGCTAAAGGAACTAACAGATCTGTCCTGGAGGATGTGCAGCCGAAATGCTCCTTGGAAGTGAGAATGGCCAGACTTCGTCTCACCTACTTTGGTCATGTTGTCAGAAGGGATCATTCCCTGGAGAAGGATGTCATGCTTGGTAAGGTGGAGGGTCGATGAAAGAGGGGAAGACCTTCAATAAGACGGATTGACATGGTGGCTGCGACAATGGGCTCAAGTATAGCAGGGATCATGGAGCTGGCACAGGATCGGGTGGTGTTTCGTTCTGCTGTGCATGGGGTCGCTATGAATCAGAAACGACTCGACGGCACCTAACAACTAACAACAACAATAAAACAGGCAAAATCCTTTCTGTTATTTTTAAGTGTTGAGGCAACTAACCATTTATTTTTGTGAAAATAGGATGAATGACATTGGTGGAGTTTGGATACTAGCTTTGAAGACAAAATCATCTTTAGGAAAGGAATTGGAAAGTCATCTCCATATTATTGTTGGTGTTAGGTGTTGCTGAGTCAGTTTTGACTTGTAGCAACCCCAAGTGACAAAGTAGAATTTTCTTGGCTGTAATGTTTACTGGAACAGATCACCAAGTCTTTCTCCTACAGAATGGTTGGGTGGGTTCAAACCACCAACCTTTTGGATAGCAGCCAAATGCCTTAGAATTCCACCATCTTTGTAGAATTAAATGCTAAAATATGGACAGAGAATGGAATGGCCTGATTGGGGCGGGTTAGTGGAGGGCATAGAGGTATAGATAGGATAGGGTGGGTGATTGGTCAGATTTTGAGTAAGGAGGGAGGATGACTTAATGAATATTTCAGGGGGGAAAGAGGAAAAAGAACGAGTGCTTATAAAAATTTTATATATATGTATATATATATATATATATGTTGTTGTTGTTGTTGTTATGTGCCGTCGAGTCGGCCCCGACTCATAGCGACCCCTCCTTGGGTTTCTGAGGCAGTA
>NW_006921602.1:16598621-16611528 GCF_000298275.1 Orycteropus afer afer
ATAGATATAAAAACCAAAAAAAAAAAAGTCACTGCCATTGGCTTGATTCAACTCATAGCGACCCCTCCTTGGGTTTCCAAGGCAGTATCTCCACGGAAGTAGATTGCCCAATCTTTCTTCCAAGGAGTCGCTGGTGGGTGTGAACTGCCAGCCTTCTGATTAGCACTGGTTCTTTTTCCTTTTTCCCCCTGAAACATTAATTTTAAGTCATCCTTCCTCCTTACTCAAAATCTGACCAGTCACCCACCCTATCCTACACCTTTATCCTCACCTCTAACCCTCCCCAATCAGGCCATTCCATTCTCTATTCACATTTTAGCATTTAGGCACTATGCCACCAGAGCTCATTTTCACCACAGAAATGGTTAATTCCTTCAGTCCTAGGGAAATTAGCATACATCTCTCTAGGTTTTTTGTAGACTTGGCCTTTCTCAACCATTTGCTCCCACCCTCCATCTTCATTACTGTTCTTCCTAAGTAAGATCTCCTGCTTAGTGGACAGTGTCTTATGACCCATGCCCTATCCCTGTGCTCTTAGAAAGAGGCTCTCCTGCACCATCACCACCCAAGTCAGATGTCAGATACATAGATGTCTAGATTCTAACTTCCATGCCTTAGAGCAGCAGTATAGACTTTAGAATCAGAGCTGATATCATTTCTTGGCTATTTGATTTGGGGGCAAGTCATTTACCCTCTGAAAGCTTCTATTTCTTCTAAGTTTAAACAGGGATAGTCATTCCATCCTTACAAGTTTGAAGATTAGATGAGATGATTCATGTCTAGCCTTTAAGGGAGTGATCACTATTTATGGATGTTTTCGTAGTGCCAGTGTGGTGGTTGTTAGATGTCTTTATGCACTCCAGTTCCCTTGTCATCAATACCCTCTCCCTACCTTTTAAAGCCATACCTATTTTTCATAACCATGAATGATACCACCTCCATATTGTCTTCCCAGTCTCCTGCAACCATTTATTCTCCTCTGAAGTCCCTGGGTGGTGCAAATAGTTAAGCACTCAACCACTAACTGAAAGACTGGCAGTTCCCACCCAGAGGCACCTCTGGAGAAAGGCTTAGAGATCTACTTCAGAAAGGTCACAGCCTTGAAAATCCTGTGGAACATAGTTCTACTCTGGAAGACATGGGGAAACCATGAGTCTGAATTGACTTGATGGTAACTGGTTTGATTCTTTTGGTGAGACTCCTAGTGTACCTACTTTGTACCACTGCCTTGGCCTTCACCTCTTGCTACTAATTCTTCTGAGTAAGTCTGATGTTTTTCCAGTAAGCCCTTTCGGCCAGGGGCCATGCCTTCACCATCACTATCACCCTTGTAATGGGTGTCATGGCTCATGGAAGCTGTTCAGTGAGTATCAACATTCAGGTTTGGGCAGGTGGATGTGTTAAGGCTGCCAAGTGTTCATTTCTTAGGTGTCAAAGAGTATACTAGCATGTGAGGACACCTCAGAAATGGCTAGGATAACGTGCAAGGGGAGTAGCCATCTGGCATCAAGTAGAACTCCAAAGGTCATGTGGAGGGGCTGCTCTCAGACAAAGAGCCAGCTTCTTTGGTCTGTGTGTTCCTTTTGGGACCAGGTGATTATAGTTTAAGGTGGGTTTGGGAATTTTCATGCTGCCCCAGACACCATTTGAGAACTCTGTTAGTGCTTGGTTCTGACAGCAAACACTGAAGCGGAAAAAAATATTTCCGTCCATTCGCACTAATCTCTTGTTTCTCTAGCAGCTAGAATAGGTGGGTGGGGGACGAATTAAAGGCCACATCAGGAAAAAAGCTGAAGAGCCAGGCTTATGATCAGTCTGCTGCCAGGTCATTTTTGAGTCAGTGCAGGAAATGTCAAACTTCTGTGGCTATTGGGTGGAGGTGCTGGGAATATAATCAACTGAATTGTGATAACTGAAGATGTTAAAGAAGAAAGTCCAACTGAGAAAGTTTCAGAAAAGCAAAGACACTGAGAATTCAAAGCAGGCGACTTACACTCTCCAGTCTTATGGCTGTAGGAAGAAGAAAGCTACATTTGGTCAGAATCTAGCACCTTTCCACGCCCGACAGAATCCGTGCGTCTGCAGCTGGTGCTCTGTGCCATACAAAACCCAATCCCCAACACCTTTGCACAGATTTATTTGCAGACCTTCCATGTTTGTACATATAAACCAGTCCATGTGGTGTTTATATTAGTCACTGCTTTCAGACTGGGACCCTGGGGAGCCTAAACTTGATGAGGGCTTTGCACTTACCTTCAGTTATACAATCTGTGTCTTGTTACATGCCCATCAAGTTAGCTTGTGCTTATGTTGGCTTGAACTTGCAGTTGGTTCTCGGTGCTCCTGGAGACTGGCCAGGTTGACAATATATATCTGATGATTAAATCATTAAAGCTATAATGACTTCTTCCTCCTCCTCCCTCCTCCTTTTCTTTGGCCCATTCATAGGCAGGGACATCTCTAAAAGGGAAGAGGCTCCTGCCATTCACATCTGAGGCCAGATCTAAAGTAGCAGCTGAGATGGTTGCTTCATACAAACATCTCTTGACTTTTAAGACTCTTTTGTGTACATTTTTGGGTAGTAAACATTTTCTTCTTGTTAACTGATTTTTCTTTCCTTGTGGATCTTGGCATCAAGTATGTCTGTGTCTCAGGTGTGGAAAGATTGAGACTGGCCCAGTGCCTTCCCATAGCCATCAGAGAACTCATCATGCACAGGTTTCTGTTGAGCATGGTCCACCTTTACGTAGCGCTGTGCAGGGCATTGTAGCAGATGTAGAAGTAATAATTTGTTTGGTCCCTGAATTCTGGTGGGTCACAGTTCCAATCAGTATCCATGCATGCAAAACCAGCATGTTACCACGTGAGACAGAAATGGTGTGTGAAAGACTATAGCAGATGGAGAGGAGAGGAGACCAGTGAGGCTAAGAACTCGGAGGAAGAGCATCTTTAAGGTAGAATTTGCACTTGACTTTGATGGATTGGTCAGATTTGGAAATGAGGATAGAATGAGTACGGCCTTTATAGGAATCTCTGGGTGGTACAAATGGTTAACACTTGGTGGCTAACTGAAAAGTTAGAGGTGCCTAAAGGTGCCTGAGGAGCTCTGGTGGCCTAGTGCCTTAGGCACTTCACTGTTAACCAGAGGGCTGGCGGTTCAAACCCACCAGCCACTCCTCAGAAGGAAGGTTGGGCAATCTACTTCCATAGTGATACCACCCCGGAAACCCAAGGAGGGTCGCCATGAGTCGTGTCTGACTTGACAGCACATAACAACAACAACAACAAAGGTGCCTGAGAAGAAAGGCCTTGTGAACTGCTTCTGAAAAATCATCCACTGAAAAGCTATGGAGCACAGTTCTACCTTGACACATATGGGGTCGCCATGATTTGGAAAGGATTTCTTAGCAACTGGATTAGGCTGCTAGTTAAGAGTGAGACTCTAGAGGTAGATGGCCTGGGCTTAAATCTCAGCTCTACCTCCCCAGCTGTGCAATCTTGAGTAAGTCACTTAATGGAAACTTTTTGTCCCTCAGTTTCCTCATTTATAAGATGGAGATAATAATATGAGTATCTATCCGGTAGGGTTGCTTTGAGGATTCCCTGAAATGACACCAGGGAAAGCACATAGATGAAAAGCAGTAGTGATGATGGTGGGGATGCAGGGCCCATAGGACAGTGAAGAGCAGGCTAGAGTTAGGGGAATGAGTGCATCAAAAAGCAAAGGGAATCTAATGATGCCTGCCTGTGGGAGAGCCATAGAAGTCACCATTCAGAGGTGTGTGGTTTTAGTACAGTGGGGGACAGTTTTCACACCAAATAAAAATGTTTTTTGTACTGGGATGTATATATGATGAAAATAGATTTTAAGGGAAAACTAGTGTGTTTTCTTTTTCAGATCTCTAGTCCCTGCCCCTTTCTTTGAATCCACTGGGCAGACACCTCATTAGCCATTCCACAGGTGAAGCATTGACCTGACCATTTTCTGAGCGGGTATTTTATTTTTAATCAGAGGGACAACTGAGCGACCTAAATCAGTGTATATTTAAAGTGTCATGGCAACTCCAGGGCCTACTTCCTAAGAGGCTCACCCAACTCTGAGTATGATTTCGGGAGGGCAGGCTGGCTCATTTGCTTCTGGTGGATTTCTCTGCCACAAGAGCTTCATAAGAGCAACATGCCTGTTAAATGTATCAGCCATAAGCTAATGATTCTATGATAAAGTCATGGACTTTTTTAACCTGTAATTTGGGAGCAAGAAGGGACTGAAGAAAACCATCTAATCTTTGCAGAAATGAGAAGCCAGGTGGCTCCATAACTGTTAAGAAGTGGAGTCTAAGGAAAGTCCACAAAAAACCATTTGCCAGCAAGTCAGTCCTGACTCCTGGTGACCTCGTGTGTGTCAAAGTAGAACTATGCTCCACCAGGTTTTCAGTGGCTGCATTTTTAGAAGTAGGTCACCAGGTCTTTCTTCTGAGGAACCTCTGGGTGGATGGACTTGAACCTCCAACCTTTTGGTTAGCCACTTTTTACCTTAACTCTTGTACCACTAAGAGCATCTACAGACTGAATCCTGGTTTCAGGCACTTTTCTCCTAATTCCACAAAAAAATGTTGTTTCCATTTACTTTGGTGACTTCTTCAGAAAGGTTTTACTCCTGCCTTTGGGGAAGGTATAGCGCCTCCGTTAGTGTGGGCACACCTACTCCAGCTCAGCAATGATGAGGTGGTCCTAAGTATTGGACTCGAGGGGGAATGGAGATTTTCATAGATATGTTGATGCCTTAAACCTCTATGGCAAAATGATACCCTTCTCTGGAGGGCCATGGTTTGCAGCAGCAGAAGGAACTGTCAGACCTTTTAATCCATGTTCTTTAAAGTGTATTCTACCAGTTTCCCAAGAAGTCTAATGCTGTTACGTTTCATGGTCCACTAAATTTGATAATGATGGCTTGAAGGATGGTAACAGTCTGTTTGCCTCAGGAATTTCAGAGTCTTTAATATGCAAATGTGCACAATAACTCTTTAAGAAAGTGGTGCAGACTCGAGACATTTTTATGTTTGTTGTTTGTTTATTTTTGTTAACAACCCTTTTATTTTAAGGTTCTTGGGACCATCCTGCCAACATTTGTATTCTATAGAATTTCAGGACACAATGATTTTGTCTAATACTTTAATTTAACAGATGAGGAAATTGGAACCAGGTCATTATCAAGTTAATGGTTGAACTACAACTAAGCCCAGACCTCCTGATACTTTCCGTCAGAGTTCCAGAATTTGAATTCGACTGGCTATGCTGCCCACTTGAACTGCAATTGTCTGAATGTTTCAGGGAAAGAATTTTTAAAAATTATTTTGTTTGACCTCTTTGGTTCAGTATACTGTTTGTCAGTCTATTTGTTGCATAGAATATCTATTTGTTGCATAGAATATCCATAGAATATCTAACACTATCCTCTGTTGAGAAGGTATATATAGAGAGAGAAAAGGGACACTAAATCTCTATTCTTTCTGTACAGAAGTACTCAGTAAGTAAGAATGGCTATACCAAGCAAGCAAGCTGGTAATCCTGGTTTTTGATGGTTCCAAATCCTTTTGCACATAATTAACCTTGGAAAGTATCCTAAGAATCTTTTAGCAGGTACAACTTTAATGTTGTTGTTGTTGTTATGTTCTGTCAAGTCGGCCCCGACTCATAGTGACCCCTCCTTGGGTTTCCGAGGTGGTATCACTATGGAGGTAGATTGCCCAGCCTTCCTTCCAAGGAGTGGCTGGTGGGTAGGTGTGCCAATTTTCAGACATTGGTAATGTTTAGAGAGTACTGATATTCTAGTTTGTTGGGAGAGAACTGAAAGGCTGGGACTCTTGCCCCTGTGGCCCAGAAGGGCAAGGACTGCTTTTCTCTGGTCTTGCCAGCCACTTAATAATGTACCTGGGCCAGGGTACTGTACAAACCTGCTGAGTGAACATCTTGAATTGTGGCACATCATGACTAACAATCAGGAACCTTCTCCCCACATGTACATTTTCCAAATAATGCATTTTATGGACAGGAGTTGAATGATTTTCTTAGTGACAACAGTGATTCCCATTATTTCTTATCTAAGCATCATCCATACTAGGCATTTGACATATGTTTTATCTCATTCATTCCTCACAACCATCATTGGGGTAGCTAGGTCCTAGTTACTTGACCTTGAATAAGATGTTTAATCTCTGTGTACTTCAGTTTTCTCATCTGTAAAATAGGGATGATGTTTCAGCCTCCCAGAGGGGGTAGAAAGATTAATATAATGAGATAAGATTGAAAAAGCATCTGCCTACCATATACAAGGTGTCATTCATTTATGCGAGCAGAACTTATGTTATGTAGGATATTATGAAACCTTGCTTTCCTCTCTCCCACCTGCAATTAGGCCATAAATAGTATTTTAGATGATCATATGTTTTGTTAAATAGTCAGTGGAACACATCAGCCTGCTAAATCCAGAATGACTCTCCAGGGCAGCTTCTTATCAGGATGAAATGGAATTTGATTCTCTGTACATGTGAATGCTCAGAAAATTGGAGTCTGCTGTTTAATCCAATGTGAACATCCCTTTGTATGAAATCTCTGCCTTCACTGCTTTAAGAAAATTAATATTTATACCAAACATCTTCTGTAATGAGATAAGAACCTTTGACCACCAAAATTCTAGTTCAGATTTTAGATTTGCATGTTCCCATGGTCAGGTTTCTGAATAATTTATTTATCCAGTTGGAGAAATAAAGGAGATGAACTATTTCAAATGAGACATTGAATCAAAGCAGATCACTAATTATTCCTTTCTCAAGGTGTCCTGGATCTAGAGGGGAAAAAAGACTGAAACCAAACATACCTCACAGGTCATTTTGAATATTAGTTATAGTTACAAAGTCTCTTTATAAGGTAAATTCTAAAAAATAGGGTACCTAATGTGATGATGTTTTAGAACCAAGTATTTATATTTGAAATGAAAATATAATAGTTTGCTGGTATATTTGGTTAGCTTTTCCCGAATGATTTCTATCTTCTGTTTGTACTCTTCCCCTTTTGTGCTCATTTTTGTTTTTCATCTAATTCTTACTCTTTAAGACAGTGATCAAGTTTCACTTCCTCCAGGAAGTCATCTTGGATTTCTTGGTGAACTAAAGGGCCTTTCTCTATTTTAACACTGAGTCCTTTGCTTACCTATGTGTCACCCATGGTCAGAGTAACTGTGATTATATTGGAATAATGAGTGCGTGAGTCTGTCTGCCCCACTGAATTGCAGTTCAAGGGCCTGGGTAAAATTCTTTCCATCTTTGTTTTCTGGGTACAGAGACTAGCACATAGTAGGTCTTCAATAAGTGTCTATATAAAGGAACTAAAACAAATCCTGGGGCAATGAACCCCACCATTGCATTGCTGGGGAAGAGTAGTGGAGTTACATGATGCCATGGAACTGATGGAACCAGAGCTAAAAAGTCATCTTGCATTTACTAGTTCTACACTTAGGCAAATGACAGGTACAATGGAGTCTTCACTTGCCTTTTTTGGCAAAGTTCCTAAATGTGGGTGTTGAGAGGATGCTAGTCTTTTTTCTCTGAGATTGTAGGCTGAGTTCACATTTTTAAAGCTCTCTGGTAGTCTCAGAGTGTCTATTTCAATTATAGGCACATTGTAATAATACCTTGAATTCGTATCATAGTACAATAATCTATCATTTTACATCTCTGTCTCTCTCATTATACTGATTCATTTTTATCACCACTGTTTAGCACAGTGCCTGGCACCTAGAGGGCACTCTGTCAATAGGCTATGAATGAATGCATTATGGAAGAATGAAGGACTGTATTTGCATAGCACCTTAAAGACTGCACAGTGCTTTCCCATCATATCTCACTTGATTTAGCCTACACAGCAATACTGTGAAGCTGAGAGGACTAGAGTTACTATCCCATTTCACAGATGCAGAAATTGGCTGTCACAGAGATTAGATAACTTGCTTAAGATCACACAGCCAATAAAGGACAGAATGAAGACTCATGCTCCCTATTTTCAGTTATTGAGTCATGAATGCATGTCTTTAGCTCACAGCTCGATCCCTGGTGGCACAGTGGTTAAGCACTCAGCTGCTAACCAAAAGATAAGTGGTTTGAACTGACCAGCCATTCATGGGAGAAAGATGTGACAGTCTGCTTCCATAAAGATTCAAACAATCAACACTAAACCCATTATCAACAAATGTATTCTGACTCAAAGAGACCCTTTACGGCAGAGTACAACCACCCCATAGAATTTCCAAAGCCTGAAGTCTTTACAGCAGCAGACTGCCTTTTCTTTCTCCTGTGAAGCACCTGGTGGGTTCGAACTGGTGACTTTCTGGTTAAAGCTGAATGCTTTAACCACTGTGCCACCAGAGCTCCTTCCATAAAGATTACTACCTTGGAAACCCTGTGGTGCAGTTCTACTCTGTCATATACAGTCACTGTGAGTCAGAATTGACTTAATAGCACTGGGTTTTTTTAGCTCACAGTTTCCTCTACTACTTATACTAGACTGTGTTTGGGGTCGCTAAGAGTCAGAATTGACTCAGCGACAATGGATTTGGTTTTATGATACGTGTGTATTTGTTAATTGAGAGATAACTGGACTTACTAAGATACCTTTCCTGGGACTGAAAGTAATAATAACAGCTATATGTTGAGTCCTTAAAATGAGTATTAAATAAATGTCAAGCTCTTTACATAAGTCACCCTAACAAACCAGCATACTAACGAGGTAGCTGCTCTTGTAATTTTCATTTCACACATGTAGAAACTGAGGCACAAAATGTTGACATGACTAGAGCATGGTCACAGAACTAGCTCATGGTAGAGGCATGATTTAAACCTGAGCAGTTTAAGTTCCAACTTCCTACTCTTCTTCCCCTCCCCTCGTGGCTAATTTTTTAGAAGTAGATTGCCAGACGTTCTTTTCCGAGGTATCCCTGGCTGGACTTGAACTGCCAGCCTTTCAGTTAGCAGTTAAGGACATTACCCCAGGGACTCTTGAAATGCCTACTCTTAATACTCTGCCATGATTCCTCCCATGAAAGACAAGCTCTCTTCTAAATTATCATCGTTTCTTAGCAGAGGAATACCTTATGAATAACTGTGACCTTGAACACATTATTTAAGTTACCTGGGCCTCTGCTTTCTGATTTTTAAAATGAAGAAATTAATATCTGTCTTTTGGATATTTGCCGTGAGAATTAAATGGTAATACATGAAGAATGTGCTCTGTAAGCAATAAAGCATTATACAAATGGAAGTTGTTACTGCCGAGTGGAAAAAAAATCAAAAAGCTATTGTAATAATAATTCAATTGAACAAGTGTTTATTGAATTCATACTGTGGGCAAGTCATGATCAAAATAAGAGAAATAATTCTATTCATCACCGAACATAATGCTATTAAATTTCTAGCAAGATAATCTGTTTTTCCTGCTTCTTTTTGTTACGAACCTGCAGGTGAAATTATCTAACGAGAAAGAAAACAAAACCAGGTAAAGCAATCTTGTTTAAAATTGTGCCAGTGATTATAATGTTGTTTATGATTTTCTAACCATTTTCAATAATATGCCATCCTACTTAAAAGCTTTGTCTACCAGTGTTGTAATTTCAGACTGCATCTGGCCCTTTTGGAGAGTATATGTATGTAAACTGTCTTTTCCCAGTGGAATAAACAAAATGAGCAACAACAACAAAAAAAAAAAACATGTTAGAGTGCTGCAAGGAATAACTAGAGGCATTGGGGCTGTCAGAATTGTGAGTCTGAATTCTTGGTTAGGTCTCATTGCTCCTTCTGCCTCATCCTGGCTCTGTGACCTTGAGAAAGGTGTGTACATAAGCTGAGCCTTCATTCATCAGCAGAAAAGCAAAAAAGAACCGAATGGGGCCTTGTTACCATTACTGACATTTTGATCAAAGATTCTATAGAAGAACCCTGATCAAAAGGGGGAGATGAGGAACAGAGTATCAAATTCTCATGGAATCCAGACTGTTTGGAGCCAAGAGGTTGGATGAACCCCAAAGCTATTGCCCTGATTTAATCTTTAAACCTTAAGCCAAAAATATTCCCTGAAGTCTTCTTTAAACCAAACCACAGTTTAGCTTAATTGGTAAAGAATGTCTGCCTTGAGCCTTGTGCTCTTTTAAAGAGCTGTCTCTATGGGATCAAATTGACAACAGCAACTTGAAAGGTTAGATAGGAAGCTTGGGGGGGGCAGTGAGTTTATGTCAATGAAGGAGGAACAATTTGGAAAAGGAGAGTAAGAATGGTTTGCACAACTTGAAGAATATAATCAGTGCCACCAAATGGTACATGTAGATATTGTTAAATTGGTGTGTCTCAGTGTGCATATTTTCAAACAACAATTTTAAAAAAGAGAAAAAATAAGGCCATTGTAACTATAAAAGCAGTTTATGAATTCTTTAGCACTGTATAAAATAACTGTGAATTCTTCCTGTTATGTTGAATTACCAAGAATATTCAGCATCCTTTTAAAAATATTTATACTACAATTAGAACCAAGAATATTCAAGGCATGAGGTTAATGTCTCGTTAAATTTATCTATAACAAAACAACAACTAAAGAGCTAACATTTAGCGAGCACCTACTATCAAACTAAGGAGCTCTTGTGGCGTAGTGGATAAGACATTTAGCTGCTAACCAGAAGGTCAGCGGTTTAAACCCACCAGCCACTCCACAGAAGGCAGATGGGGCTATCTACTTTGGTAAAGATTTACAGCCTTGGAAACTCAGTGGGGGTCACTATAAGTTTGAATCAACTCAATGGCAGGGAGATTGGTTTTTGGATTATATAACTGGCATGTCTGAAAAGTTTTATATGTCTTATCTTATTGAATAATGGTCATTAACTCTTAAAAATGAGAGAATTCTACCAATCTAGAATAATACATATAAATTAAGATGGTCTTTAAAAAGATATAAAACTACACAAGTATGATAAGTCAAAAGATATGGTTACCAGAGATGGGTTAAAAGCCCAATTTCCCTCAATAATTGTCTATTGAATTAAAGTCTGCCAGTTACTGGATGGATCCAAAGAAGAATGAAGCAGGTCCTTGCCCTCAAGGAGCTCAGAATGCGAAGAGAACTGAGTAAGAGGCACACAGTGCTGAAGCACTCAGGAAAAATGACTGATTTAAGAAGAGCTGGAGAGGAGAGAAATGAAGATGGCAGAATAGGCAGAAAGACAGCACAGACCCTCTTCAACAAAGAAAAGAATAACCAATTAACACAGACACAGAAGATAATCTTGGACCCCTGAGCCTTGAAGAGAAGGATATAGAAGTGGACTAAACCCCAACTACCAGAAGAATTTGCATGAAAATAGCAGAAAAGGAGACATACAGAGCTACAGTCTGGCAGTGATCCTGAGTGATCCTGATGGCACAGACAGCTTGGAGATTCCTGAATGGTGGTAGGACCTAAGAATTAACCTAAAAATTAGCCAGAGACTGCACAGAGGACTGCTCTGGTGACTGTGGAATGAAAGGGGAAGCAGCAGTGAAGAGGAAGAAGGGCTGATCTGTGGACTTTTGCTGGTCCGGAGGGTGCCGCCATTTTGAATGTTTACAGGCAGCTTGACCATTTTGGATATTTAAAGAGACAGTGCTCTATCAGATTCCAGGGGCTTAAGAACAGGTTCTGCTTGCCAGTAACCCCAAGGATACTCTGGACCTGCACGACTGAAAAGATGCAACATTCCTCTTGTTACTCTTACACCCCACACCTGCTTGGTGAACGGAGGTGCAGCCATCCCGCATTGCCACCTACCTTCTGGGCCCACAGGAACTCCATCACAGTCTGTGTGCTGGGACAGAGCCTGGGTACCCTGCCCTGTCCTGAACTGATTTTTTTCTTTTACTTTTTCTCTTTCTTTTTTCTGGTGATTAGTTTGCTTGTATTTGTCTGTTTTAAAACTACTATTATTATTAATACTTTTGTCCATTTTACTATTATTCTTTATTCTTGCCCTCCCAGGTCCTAGTTTACAGCTTTTTTTTTTTCTTTTCCTTGTTCCTGGCTAATTTTTTTTTTTATTTAAATTCTTCCCCCCCCCTTTTTTTCATGATTAACCCCATTCCTGTTTTTTCTTTTTGCACTTTTCCCATTTTTTTCCTACATTATTCTCCTTCTCTACCTTTTTTCTCTAAGTGCCCTATCCCCAGATATTGCAGGTTTTCTTGTTTTTTTTTCTTCTTCCTTTTTCCCTTTTTCGGTACTGTTCCTGTGGATTACATGGTGTATTTTTTGTCCATGTGCTTTTAGTTTTTTGACGGTTATTCAATTGTAATTTTTGTCTAAAATTAGTGGGAGTGGGAGACAGCAACAGTCCCCAAAAGATACAACTATGCCCACACCCTCTGCAATGTCACTTACTGAGTAAGAGCCACCACCTACCTTCTCCACCAATGGGCCAATGACAAAAAAACCATCAAGAAGAGCCTGAATCATCCTTGGCTGCTCTTCACAAACAGTTAACAGAGATCTAAATACAACACCACAATGTCTCAGAGACAACAGACCATCACAATCCACACAAAGAAGCAAGACAAAGTGGTAGAAACAAGGGAGCAGGATACAGGCCCAGAACACATCCCTGAGGAAGAAGCAGCATTGGAACTCTCTGATAGGAATACAAAAGAATTATATTTAGGTATCTTTAAGGAATTGAGAGACAGACCGAAGAAAACATAGAAAAAACCTTAGAAGAATTTTGGAAGAAAATACAAGAACAAAATGACAAAATAAATGAAAAATGAGAAATAATTCTAAATCTACAGACAGAAATCCAGAAGATTAATACTAAATTGTCAGAAATAGATAACACATTGGA
>NW_006921602.1:16617481-16642228 GCF_000298275.1 Orycteropus afer afer
TCAAATGAGGAATGGATAACCAAACTATGGTACATACACACAGTGGAATACTATGCAACCCTAAAGAATAATGTAGAATCTGGAAAACACTGCATAACGTGGATGAACTTGGAGGACATTATGCTGAGTGAAAGTCAGTCACAAGAGGACAAATATGGTATTAGTCTGTTATTGTAAAAGTCAAGGAAACATTTATCTGTGGAAGGACATTTTCTTTGTTGGTTACCAGGAGTGGGAGGGGAAGGAAGAGAACACTGTTAAATAGATAGAGATAAGTATTGATTTGGGTGAAGAGAAGGGCAATGTACCAAATAATGATTGATCGATATAGTGGCATTGAGGAAGAGAAAGACATAGAGAGGTACGTGGGAGGTACAGACAACAAGGATGAACCCTTTTGCACATATAGTACAGTGTTGTCAGTGAAGGCAAAAATGGGTATATGGGTGGATAGATGGGTGGACAGGCTGAACTATTAGTTATATCTATGAACTGGGGAGTGTACCCAATAACATGTTTAGGGTTGGCAGACAATGGTCCTATAAGTTTATGTGTATGATGTGAATTCCCAGGTGTATAGTAAAGCTGACAAGGGACAAGGTTGTAGTCACTGCTTGGTCACAGCCAGCTACCAAGAGGGACTGAGTAGTTGAACCTGAGGGCTTGAGACCATAGTCACAGGGGACATCAAGCTCAATTGGTATAACATACTACACAAAACATTGTTCCACCTCCTACTTTGGCGAGAGCAACTGGGATCTTAAAATCTTGCAAGCTGCCATTTAGATGCAACGATGGGTCTTTCCTCATCCAGAGCAAAGAAGAATGAAGAAAACCAAAATTAATGGAAACAATTAGTCCTAGTGACTGGTACACCATCCGATTTGCAGCCTATATGACTATGAGACCAGAAGAACTAGATCGTGCCCGGCTACCCTGTCAACCACTTGGAAGGGGATCTCTGTAGGAGATCCTGAGTAGAGAGGGAGAACAATGTGGAACAAAACTCAAAATCATATGCAGAATAAAAAAAGGGGGGGGGCAGGTTTGCTGGTCCAATAAAGACTGGTGGAACCACTGAGACTATGGCCCCTAGCTGCCCTTCAGGTCTGGAATTGAACCCATGCCTGTGGCTTCCAGCCAAACAATAGATAGGCATATGAGTTAAACATTTACCTTAGGTAGATACTCTCCTTGGAGAGAACAATCATGGGAGAAAGAAGGGCTGCTTATGCACAAGGAGACAGCTCAGGGGCCAGGAGTGTATGGAAGGATGGACACAGGGAAGAGGTAACTATGGGGAGGAAGTGGGAGGGGAGCTGTTGCATTGTGGTAAATTGTGATCACTGTCATGAGACAAAGTGTATGTGAACTGCTGTACGGAAAGTGAATTTGCTCTGTGAATTTTCACCCAAATCACAATTAAAAAAAAAAAAAAAAAAGAGGTGGAGTTTCATCTGAAACTCAATGGTTGAATAAGAATTTTTTTTTTTTTTTTTTAGTTTTACTGAGCTTACAATTCATTATAGTTGAAAACATTGCTTTTATTCCTTTAATTTATTAAAACTTTGGGTATCTTAAGTATTTTATAATGGACTTTATTGTACAGAACAATTTCAGGTTCATAGAAAAATTGTGCAGAAAGTACTCACCCTTCTGCTACTGTTTCTCCTATTATTAACATCTTGCATTCATATGATACATTTTTTACAACTCATAAACCAATACTGATACATTATTTTTAACTGCAGTCCATAGTTTACATTAGGGTTCACTCTTTGTGTTCTACCAACTCACTGCTATCAAGTCGATTCCAACTCATGGTGACCCTACAAGACAGAGTGAAACTGCCCCATAGGCTGTAAATCTGCAGAAGCAGAGTGCCTCATCTTTTTCCCACAGAGCTGCTGCTGGCTTTGAACTGCTGATCTTTCGGTTAGCAGCCAAATGCTTTAACTACTACACCACCAGAGCTCTCTTGTACAATCCTATGGCTTTTGATGAGGGCATGATGTTATGTGCACCGTTACCGTATCATGCAGAATCATTTAAATGCCCTGAAAATGTCCTGTGTTCCACCTATTCATCCTACTCCCTTATTGCTATCTATGTATCCTACTTCTTTGTGCTCCCACCAATTCATCCCCTAGGCCCCTGGCAACCACTGATCTTTTTACCGTCTCTGTAGTTTTGCCTTTTCTAGAATGTCATGTATTTGGCATCATGCTGCATATAGCTTTTCATCAAATAAGATTTTCCCTTGGCATTTTTTGGTAGCAGGCTGCTTTCATGTCTATTAAATCTGGTAGCACCCCCACTTAGATCAACAAATGATAGAACTGGATCCATTGGGCACCAAATGATGACATCCTGCCCATGTATCTCCTCGAGGCCAAAGCTTTCCCCATCTGTTTATCAGAAGGACTTCAGCACTGTCCTTCTACTTGCAGACAGTTTCCTCTGAGTCCATCCAGAGTCTCAACAAGTGAACATTTTGCATAAAGACTATATAATTTGAAAACTGAAAGTTTCAATATTCTGAAAAGATACTTCTCATCCCTTTTGCAAAACCAGTGTTTGTGACACATAGCAGATGGTATGAAATGGAAGCTTTATCAGTTGATTTCACTCATAACCCAAGTGCAGATGAAGATGTAAGGAGGAGCAGAGCAGAAAATGTAATGCTTAAGATTTATTGGAGTGCATCAGCGCCATTTCTAAAACACTACCATGGGATATCTGGAAACTGGAACAATACACCAGGCTTTTTACATTTTAGTAAGATCTCGATAATTTTAACGTTTCAACTTTTAACAAGATCCCAATCCTTTTCCTGTATCCTGCAATGGAGTGTCCAGCTCCTGAGTTCATTTGAGGCTATGGCAATGAGAGCAGCGTGGAGAGGCTTCTGTGTTGATGCTTTGCATTCACACACAGAGCAGCTGCCGTGAGGATAGCGTCCAGAGCCGTGTGGTATTCTCATGTGTGCAGTAATGCTGGACGTGGAATGGGGCAGGCAGGGAAGACAATCTTGGCAGTTTATTTTCGCATGCTGAATTGTTACGCCTTTAGCACTCTATTGAGAGGTTTTATCTCTGTAAAGCAGTGCGGATAAACAGCCTAACTTGAGAAACCATGCAAGAATTGGGCTGGTTACTTCCAGTATTTTCATTATGGATAAAAACCAGTTGCCATTGAGCTAACTCTGATTCATGGCAACCCTATGTGTGTCAGAATAGAACTGTGCTCCATAGGATTTTCAATAGCTGATTTTTTTTGGAAGTAGGCCTTTCTTCTGAGGTGCATCTTGGTGGACTTGAACCTCCCACCTTTCAGTTAGCAGTCAAGTGCATTAAACCATGTGCAGCACCCAAGGACTCCTCATTATGGATAGTAGGAGACCATTTGACTGTCCAGGGATATCACACGGGGCCCAGCTGCCTCACTACATTAGCCTGTGAGCTTCCCAAGGGAGGGACTCTATCTAAGGAGTACTTGCATGCTTGTGCCTGGAATGTACTATGTGTTTTGGATGTGTTTGTGTAGGAGAGAATGAACAAGTGGACACTGCCATAGTGCTATGTTGTACAACTCCAGTTCAGCTTGGAAAGACAGTGCATTTTTTTTTTCTCCTCATCCACTATTCACAATACACTTCCACTTATCCCTGCCTGTTTTCTATGTTCCTTTCCAAATCCTCATATCACACCTTTTATAGAACAGCTCCCTGACAGCTCCAGCCTTTATTGATATCTCTCCTGCTTGAATTATGGTATCATTCCCTTCTGCATCTATCCTTTGAAACCAAGACAGAATATAACCAGATTCTAGATTATAATTATTCAATGGATTTAGGGCCCATGGCTCCTTGAAAGCAGAGAGTAGGACCACATCTTTGTAGTCTACATGGGAGATAGTTGTGGAGGATGGAAGGAATATGGAACTAGAATTGGAAGATCCAAATATTACCTTTTCTGCCTCTTCCTATTCATATGATCTTGGCCAACTCACTTCACTTCCTCCAAATTTCAGTTTTCTTATTTTTAAAATGGGAAACAAAACAGTGTTTCCCACAAAATGGCCATAAGCATTAAGTAAGGTTGCTTATGTAAAAGTGTCTGACACAAAGTAAACATTACTGTTTTCACTGGTACTAGTATTACATTATTATTTTGACTATTCGTTGTTCCCAGATGGTAACACTAGCTGGAAACTTCATCCATTTTTAGTTACTCTTTGTTGAGTGACTGAGCAAATGAACCATGGAGAGCATTTTGCCTTCCAGAAGTGACTTCTATAACTCATTTGTAAATGTTGGCATTTTGGAGTGGAAATAAAAAATGGATTTTGTTTCTTTAAAGTGGATGGTACATTGGAAAAAAGAGAGAGAGAGAGAGAGAGAGAGAGAGATTTTTCCATTCAGTTTTCCTCTTTTAATACCTTTAAGTTGTGTTTCTTGGGTCATATTAGCCTGTGAGTACAAAATAGGACCACTAAATTGTTATGTTGCCATCCACGCCAAAAAGAGCTTTACCTCCCCGAATACCTAGTAAGTAGTAGGGAGTCTCTTAGGGATATTTCCTGTGACCTGGCTGTCTTGGTGACCTTCGCTTTCTCTGTGGTTCTCTATGGGAATATCTTCGGAAGTTACTGGTGCTAAAAACAGCAACTCAACTATGATACCCATAGGAAGCATCTTCTACCACCAGAGATGCCCATGGATGGCAGTGGTGGTACTGCTATTGGGTGTTGACAGCACTGATGCTATTTATGCTGATCACAGATAGCTGCCCCAGAGGGCCCAAGGCCCCAACTTGCTCGTTCAAAATGCCATCTTCTGTGACTGCTGCCAATACCTCCACTCAGGTACCAGCCTGGTCTGGCCTGGTGTGCTGGTGGCAAAGCAGCTGGCATCTCCCTGTACTCAGTAGGTGCTACCCATGTTTTTGGGAAGTGTTTTTTCTTTTTTAATTGTGTTTTTACTCACCTATATAATTGGGGTTGCTGTCCTCTCCGACACAGGACAGTTGAGGTGAGGGACACTGAACCAGTTCCGGTTGAGTTGATATTCTAACTTAAGGTGACCCCATGTGTGTGAATGCAGAATTGTGCTGCTTGAGGTTTCCAATGGCTGATTTCTTTCAGAAGTAGGTTGTTAGGCCTTTCTTCTAAGACACCTCTGGATGGACTGAACTTCCAGCCTTTCAGTTAGCAGCCAAATGCAAACTGTTTGCACCACCCAGGGACTCTGAGGGACACTGTACTCCGCTCAGAATCACTGTTCCCTCTGATCCTAGCCCATTCTCTGATTCAAAAAGGTATGCGTTGACTACCTCTCTCACTGGAACTCATTCTCCTCCTGGAGGTGCTTCTGCCCTTCCTCCATGTAACCCACACTGAGTATCACTCTCTCCAGACCTGCCTGCAGTGAATCCAAACTGAACTCAGAGTGGGGATCTCACTACCACCTTGACTCTTCAGAGGGCCAGCTGCTATGAAAAGCCACGACCAAAATTACCTGGGTCAAAGAAACAAGACACTGGTTGAGTTTGTCTTATGGATTTGAAATTGTGCCACTAGTGTGCTTTGCACTGGGTCTCTGACTCTTCTGGCCAAGTGGGTGACTTGAAGTGGTCTGGCTGTCCTGCATACAGGTGGCTTCATGATTTTAGCTCTCCCTGTTTGCACTGTTGGGAGCTCTGGTAGCATAGTGGCTAAGACACTTGACTGCTAACCAGAAGGAAGATGGGGCAATCTACTTCCATAGTGATACTGCCTCGGAAACCCAAGGAGGGGTCGCTATGCGTCAGGTCTGACTCGACAGCACATAACAACAACAACAACAGTTTGCACTGTACTAGACAAGCACATGCTTCCAGCAAGTTGGAATTGGATTTGGAATTGGAACTCAGATTTGCCAAGGAAATCCCCCTTCCTTCTGAACCAGTCATGTTCCCTTCTTTAAACTGCGATTTATTTATTTATTTTATTTCTAATACCAATTCTCAATGAAACTTTTTTTTTTTGTATGAAAGTAAATAAGGCGCTTTGGTGATGCAGTGGTTAAGGCATTCAGCTGCTAACAAAAAGGTTGGTGATTCAAACTCACCAGGTGCTCTGTGAAAGATGAGGCAGTCTGCTTTTGTAAAGACTTAACAGCTTTGGAAACCCTATGGAGTAATTCTACGCTATCCTATAGGGTCGCTATGAGTTGGAATCAACTTGATGGCAGTGGATTTGGTTTGGGTCTGCAAGTAAATGGAAGGAATTTGGAGAAAGAGCTTTTTTCCTTCTGTAACAGTGAGATTTATTTCTTCTAATGAGCACTGTTCTTGGCAGTTGTAGCCTGGAGAGCCACATCCTTTTCCTCACCTTCTTGTCTGCAGCAGCCGCGATGTAACAACGTTTCCCCTGACAGGAGCTCAGGCAAGCCACTGTCTCCTGGAACAGAGCCAGCCCCCTGTGCTGGCCAGTTGGCACCATTGCCATCAAGTAAGAAGCCAGCATTCTGCTGTGTCCCCAGAGGTGTCAGCCCAGCAATGCTCACCTCTTTCTAATAGGAGTTTTGGCTTACATATTTCCCTTAATATAAGAAAGATGAGCATTCCTGTTTACCCCCCATGACATGTTTGCTTTATACGATCATGACTTTGGGTTTTCAGAGAGGGTGTAAGGAAGATGTTTTCCTTACAGATTTTTCTCCCCACTATCGCCCCAAATAGCTGGATTTGCTGTTTGATTCCTAGTCAAAGCACTTCATGTGCAACCACCACCCATCTACCAGTGGAGGCTTGTGTGATGCTGAACAGATCTCAGCAGAGCTTATCAACCGAGACACACTAGGAAGAAATGCCTGGAGATCTACTTCTGAAAACCAGCCAGCGAAGGCCCGATGGAGCACAGTGGTTCTACCCGCAACCGATCAGGGACTGCGCAGGACGGGGCGGTGTTTTGTTTCTTGTGCACGGGTTTGCCATCAGTTGGGGGCTGACTCACGGCAGCTAACAACAACATTCTAAAAGCCTGCCTCTCCTCTGTGCTTAAGCCTCTCAGCTCCTGGATTTTTCCACTGTAATACCAAAGTGAGCTGTTTGTTTCTGTCATTGCTATTTCATCCTGTTCATTTCGCTCATTTCAGGCATCTGTTAGGTCTCTGCGCTGTGGACCCTGTGAAAACGCTGACATGTCTGCTTACTCTGCCTGCTCCTACACCCAGGTCATTGTCAGTGGGAATTCAGACCACGTTGGGCATGGGACATCCCAAGCCACAGGGGTCTGATACACAGTTTTAAATACTACTTTTGTTGCTGGCATGTTTCTAGCCTTCCACAGGGACAATCTTTGGAAATGGTTTCCTGTCCTCTGGGAATATGAAAAATATCATTTAGGAATTTGGGGCCATGCTGCTCACAGTGCACAAACTTGTGGGATTTTTCCACCTATAACTTTGTCAGTTAACGCAGTTTGTGCATTGAGTCCCTAGTACTACACTCAGTATGGCTGGCTAGGGATAAAGCAGTGGTTCTAATCCTAGTGCACGTGAGAATCTCCTGGGGACAGAAGAGTTAAGGAACACTGATGCCTGAGCCCCGCCACAGACCAGAGGAGGGGTGGGCTGAGCTCAGCAATTTTTAAAAGCTCCCTAGGTGGTTGTCACATTCAGCCTGTGTTGTGAGTTTTTGGTTTATAGGATTTCTCTGGCAGCTGAATGACCATGTGTGTATGAGGATTTTCTTCCCACAGTGATGGTCAACTAACTGACTATGGCAAAGGCCTTTGTTTTATGATTTATTTAGCTAGTTGTTTGTTGTTTTTGTTAGCTGCCACCAAGTCAGCTCCGACTCATGGTGACCCCTGTACGATAGAATGAAACACTTTCCTGCACCATCTTTGTGATTGTTGGTATGTTCAAATTAATTGTAGTGGCCACTGTGTATTTTAAGTGCCTTCCCACTTAAGGGCCTCATCCTTGAGCACTGTGTTGGGCAACATTCTGTTGTGATCCATAGGGTTTTCATTGGCTAATTTTCATTAGTAGATCACCAGACCTATCTTCCTGGCCTGTCTTAGCTTAGAAACTCCACTGAAACCAGTCTACCATGCTAGCCTTGCTGGTGTTTGAAATACCAGTGGCATAGCTTCCAGCATCCCAGCAACACACAAGCTACCACAGTACAACAAACTGACAGATAGATGGTGGTGTTTAGCCAGTAGGAGTGATATATTTATGCTGATGTTACAGATGTTCCTGTCTTGTCCCCTTTGAACCAGGTACTCAACTTGTGAGATACCTAGCTAAGTTTAAAAATACCATACTTGAAAAATAGAGTCTGAGACCCTTATTAGTACAGTCCTAGAAAACAATGGCCAAACCTTCATTTTGAAAACATAATCATCTCAGAACCTTGACCAAGAAATAATATCCCAGTTAAGTAATGACCTTGATTATCGCAAATAACACCATGGAGCTACAAGAGTCAGAACGAGATTAAATAGAATCAGAACTGACATTCCTAAGCTAACATGGAATATGAAAAATATTTAAAAAAATGTAAAAAAGGATACTCTAAACCTGGTATTTCAGTTTGAAAGTGTCCTGTAGAATCTAACAGTCTTCCTCAGCACCCTGATTTCCCTGAAACATCATGGCAAAGCTGACTCTTGAAACCACTAGATGAACGGACAAGTCTCAAAATAAGAAGATGCCACTGTACATACCTAGTTAGACTTGAATTAAAACAAGAATCTCGCAAAGATGGATACAGGTTCTCTGCCTCCTAATTTCTTGATTTGAGTAAAGAAATTGCAAAAGGGAGTACATGTTAAAAATAGGAAGTTGTTACCCAACCATCCTAGGAAGGTAGAAAAGAAATTCTAATCAATTTGACCTTCAATGAGCTGCTAGTTCAACTCAAGCAGGGCTTTGTGGGCTTGATAATATTATTAACTTTGTTTGTTCCAGAATGTATAAGGGTAGCAAGGGTGAGCCTTGGATTTGTGAGGTTTTGAGTCTTAGTCTCTTTGGCTGTGTTCCCCACCCCTGTCCCAAATTTGTCTCTATTATCAATCACTTTTTCATGTAAACTTAATGATGAAAGGCAAGGCAGTGTGTGTTTTAAAGGAGTTTAGGGAGACCCAAGATAAAGAAATGAAAGGAACTCTGGTGGTGTGATGCCTAAGATATTTGACTGCTAACCACAAAGTTGGTAGTTCCATCCCACCAGCTACTCTGCAGAAGAAAGATGGGAAAATATACTTCTATAAAGATTTACTGCCTCAGAAAGCCAAAGAGGGTCACTATGAGTTGGCATCAACTTGATGTCAGTGAGTGGGTTTTTTTTTTTTTTTTAGGATAAAGAGAAAACACAAGTGTTTGTATGGATATCCACATGGTGTTGTGACCGATGAAGTCTAAGTGTCATCAGTAACAGAAAGGTTCTTTTAAGCAATAATCTTATAAACTGATTACAGGTCACTGCTCACATGAATGTGTGCCTCAGGCTATATCTCTAATATGAAGGAAAGGGCAAGGCATGAGAAACTAAACATACACTATTTATCCATGGACAAATAATTACAGAACATCTTGCTTAACACATATAATTAACCATGTGAATAGAAATGTCAACAGAAGCTTGGTTCTCAAATTTGAAAATAAGCTGTAGAAAGAAGAGCATTGATGTTGGATTTGGTCCAACATGGGTGTATATGTGTATGTCCCAGCTCTCCTTCTTATAGATTGGGTGGCCTTGGGCTTGTGGTATGACCTCTCAAGATTCAATTTCTAATAACTCAGTGTCAAGTTGTAATGTCTGAAAGATCTAGAGTGTATAGATTACCTGACCAGTATTTAAAATGAAACAAAACAGTGCTGTCAAGTCCAGTCTGATTCATAGTGACTACATGTGTGTCAGAGCAGAGCTGCGCACCATAGTGTTTTCAAGGCTGTGGACTTTCAGAAGCCGACCTCTATGCCTTTATTCTGAGGTGCCTCAGGTGGGTTCTAGCTGCCAACTTTTTGTTCAGTTGTTAAGTGCTTAAGCATTTGTGCCACCCACGGACTCCTGACCATTATTTAGGGGCACCATAAAATAGTTATTTTTGTGATTAGCTACAACTTTTGAGGTATTTTAGTTTTCAGTCAGATGTTGTGGTTAAGTGCCGTTGAGTAGGTTCTGAGCCCCTTTGTACAACAGAATGAAACACTGCCTGGCCCTGTGCCATTTTTGAGCCCATTATTGCAGCCACTTTGTCTTTCTTTCCTGTTGAGGTTTGTGGTACTTAAGGTTGTGTATCAACTTGTCTAGGCTGTGGTTTGGAGTGGTTTGGCAGCTTGATATAGTTATTCCCCATGACGAGAATGCAATCACTTCCATGGTGGAATCTGTCTTGAGCACCTAATCAGTTGAAGGGGAGCTGCCTTTGAGGTGTGGCCTGCCTCCAGTATATGTGGTGAAGCTTTGAGAAGGGTCTCTAGCTTTTTGGCACATTTGGATCCTACATTTGGCTAAATCTTCATCTCCATTTCGTGGACTTGAACTGGCTGTCTGCCATTCTTGGGATTGTTCCTGGGCTTGAACGCGTGGTCTTCCATATTATCTGCCAATCTTGGGATTGTGCTATTTTACTGTCGCTCTTGGGTTCATCAGCCAGAAGCTGCGTGAGTCAGAAGAAGCCTCTAGCTTGCTCCTCTGAGCCTGGAAAAAGAAGCAGAGCTGAAGCCCAAGGTCAAAGTGCCTTCACCCAGCTCCTAGAGCTAGTACTGTGAATTTAAACTTCTAGCCTCCTAAACTGTAAGAGAATAAATCCTGTTTGTAGTATTTCTGTTATAGTAGCACTTGAGAACCAAGACAAGGATGGTCTTCTTTCTCAGTCACCCTATACTTTACTAAGCATGATATCCTTCTCCAGGGACTGTTTCTTCCTAAAAATATGTCCAAAGCATGTGAGAGAAAGTCTCACCATCCTCGTTTCTAAGGAGCATTCTGGCTGTACTTCTTCCAAAACAAATTTATTCATTCTTCTTTCACTCCATGGTATATTTGATATTCTTCATAGATACTATAATAGACAAGGATTGATTCCTCTTTGTTCTTCCTTATTCATTATCCAGTTTTCACATGCATATGTGGCAACTAAAAATCCTGTGACTAGGGTCAGGTGTACTTCAGTCTTCAAAGAGACATCTTTGCTTTTTAACGCTTTAAAGAGATCTCTTCTGCAGTAGATTTGCCCAATGCAGTGTGTTGTTTGATTTCTTAACAGCCACTTCCATGGGCATTGATTGTGGATCCAAGTAAAATGAAAATTGACAACTTCAATATGTTTTTTCCATTTCTCATGATATTCCTTATTGGTCCAGTTGTGAAGATTTTTGTTTTCTTTATGTTGAAGTGTAATCTGCACTGAAGGCTGTGGTCTTTAATTTTGATGAGTAAGTGCTGCAAGTCCTCTTTCCTTTCAGTAGTAAGGTGGTGTTATCTGCATATCACAGAGCCTTCCAACAACTCATTCTTCTTCATATAGTTTAGCTTCTTGGATTATTTGCTCAGGATGCAGATTGAATAAATATAGCAAAAGGATACAACCCTGATACACACCTTTCCTGATTTTAAACCACATAAAATCCCCTTGTTCTTTTCAAAAGACTTCCTCTTGGTATATGTACAGGTTCCTCATGAGCTCAATTAAGTGTTCTGGAATTTTCATTCTTTGCAGTGTCATCTGTAATTTGTTATGTTGCACATAGTCGAATGCTCTGCATAGTCAATAAAACACAGGTAAACATGTTTCTGGTATTCTCTTGGTTTCAGCCAAGATCCATGTGACATCCTCAATGGTAACTCTAATTCCACATTCTCTCCTGAATCCAGCTTGAATTTATGGCAGTTCCCTATCAATACATTGCTGCAACCATTTTTGAATTATCTTCAGCAAAATTTTACTTGTATGTGAGATTAATTATATGCTTCAGTAATTTCCACATTCTGTGGGATCATCTTTCTTTGGAATGGACATGAATGTGGATCTCTTCCAGTTGGTTGGCAAGGTAGCTGTCTTCCAAATTTCTTGGCATAGATGAGTAACTACCTCTAGTGCAACATCTGTTTGTTGAAACATCTCAGTGAGTATCCCATCAATTCCTGGTGCCTTGTTTTTTGCCAATTCCTTCAGTGCAGCTTTAACTTCTTCCTTCAGTACCATTGATTTTGATAATATACCACTTCCTGAAATGGATGAACATTGATTGGCCAATTCTTTTTGGTACAGTGATTCTATGTATTACTTCCATCTTCTTTGATGTTTCCTGTATTATTCAATATTTTGCCGTAGAAGTTGCAATTTATTTTTGTTGCATCAACAAAAATATTTACAGTGAATAAGCCTTGCAAAATTCTGTCATGCAATCTCTGGTGGTGGTTCTGTCACCAAGGCCATATTTTCCAACTACCAATCCATCTTTGTTTCCAACTTTTACATTCCAATCACCAGTAATCACCAATGCATCTTGATTACATATTTGATCAATTTCAGACTGTGGAAGGTGAAAATGTTCAGTATCTCCATCTTTGGCATTAGTGGTTGGTGCATAAATTTGAATAATTGTATTAACTGGTCCTCATTGTATGCACATGGATATTATCCTTTCACAGCGTTTTACTTCAGGATAGATCTTGAAATATTCTTTTTGAAAATGAATGCAATGCTATGACTCTTCAATTTGTCATGCCAGATATAATAGACCATATGATTGTTCAGGTCAGAATGGCCAATCCCAGTCCATTTCAGCTCACTACTACTGAGGATATAATTGCTTTTACTTTCCATTTCATTTTGGACAATTTATAGTTTTCCTAGATTCATATTTTGTACATTCCATGTTCTGATTATTAATGGATGTTTGCAGCTGTTTTTTCTTATTTTGAGTCATGCCACATCAGCAGATTAAAGCTGTCATCAGCAAATGAAGTCCCAAAAGCTTTGCTTCATCTACATCATTAAGGTTCACTCTACTTTGAGGAGGCAGCTCTTCCTCAGTCATTTTTTGACTGCCTTCCAACCTGAGGGCCTCATCTTCTGGCCCTATATCAAACAATGTTTCACAGCTATTCATAATGTTTTCAGTGGCCAATTTTTCAGACTTACACTGCCAAGTCCTTCGTAGTCTGTCTTAATCTGGAAGCTTCAGTGGAACTTGTCCACCATGCGTAGCCCTGCTCGTGTTTGAAATAGCAGTGAAATACCAGTGACATAGCTTCCAGCATCATAGCAACACATAAGCCACCACAGTCTGACAAACTGACTCAAGTGGTAGTTTCAATCTGATATACTATGTGGGGAAAAAAAAATCAAGCTTTTGGAAAATTAAGGGGACTTTGCCTGGGCTACCATGGATTAAGTTTTCATTCAGCCTTTTAGGACATGAGGGTTTGCTTGAAGACTTAGCAGGTTTTATATGTAGGAGATTTGCCTGCTCACTAGATGGGTGAATGCTGCCAAGATGAATCATTAACTGTGTAAAATCTCTTCTTTTGAAAACCATTTATTGGTAATAACTGCAATCCAAGTCACCAGGATCCAATTCTTACATTTTCTCTTTCAAGGGCAAACATTTAAATCCTTTCGTTTCCTCCAGGATCTTTGAAGAGATGGAAAAGCTAGATCAGTCAGAGGAAGGGGTCTTGGTCTGCAGATGCAATATACTGAATGACTCATAATTGCATAAAAGAGCAAGATCAAAACTTCCTCATGTTGAAATCTAAAAGTTTTCCTGAATTACAAAGTGAGCATTAACTAAGGAAGTGAAAATAAAGTAGATAAGTCTGTGTTGTTGTTAGGTGGCATTGAATAGGTTCCAACTTATAGTGACATTGTGTAAAACAGAACAGAATGAAACCCTGCCAGGTCCTGCACCATCCTCACAATCTTTGCTATGCTTGAGCCCATAGTTGTAGTCACTGTGTCAATCCATCCTGTTGTAGGTCTTCCCCCCCACCTTTTTTTTTTTTTTTGCTAATCCTCTACTTTACTGAGTATGATATCCTTCTCCAGGGACTGGTCCCTGCTGGCAACATGACCACAGTACATGAAATGAAGTCTGGCCATTCTCACTTCTAAGGAGCATTCCTTAGAAGAAGCTGTGCTTTTACCAAAACATATCTGTTTGTTCTGGCAGTCTGTGCTGTTTTCATTGTTCTCTGCCAACACCCAAATTCAAATGCATCAATTTTTCTTTGGTCTTCCTTCTTCATTGTGCAGTTTTCACATGCATATGAGGCGACTGAAAATACTGTGATGTGGGTTAGGCTCACCTTAGTCTCTAAAGTGACATCTTTGCTTTTGAACACTTTAAAGAGGTCTTTTGCAGCAGATTTGCCCAATGTAATACATCCTCTGATTTCTTGGCTGGTGTTTCCATGGACTTTGATTATGGTTCCAAATAAAATGAAATCCTTGACAACTTCAATCTTTTCTCCATTGATCATGATATTGCTTATTGGTCCAGTCATGAGGATTTTTTGTTTTCTTTATGTTGAGGTGTAATCCATACTGAAGGGTGTAGTCTTTGATCTTTATCAGTAAGTACTTCAAGTCCTCTTCACTTTCTGCTAGCAAGGTGTGTCATCAGCATATCACAGTTTGGTAATGAGTCTTCCTCCAAACCTGATGCCACATTGTTCTTCATACAGTGTAGCTTCTATTTTAATAGCCTCATATACACGTGAAAGCTGGACAGTGAATGAGGAAGAGAAAAGAAGAATTGATACATTTGAATTGTGGTGTTGGCAAAGAATTCGAAAATTCCACAGATTGCCAGAAGAATGAACAAGTATGTCTTGGAAGAAGTACAGCCAAAATACTCCTTAGAAGTGAGAATGGCCAAACTTCATCTTATATACAGGAGCCAGTCCCTGGAGAAGGATATCATACTTGGTAAAATAGAGGGTCAGAGGAAAAAGAGAAGACCTTCAGTGAGGTGGATTGACACAGCGGCTGCAAGATGGGCTCAAGCATAACAAAGATTGTCAGATGACACAGGACTAGGCGGTGTTTCATTCTGTCACATATAGAGTCGCTATGAGTAGGAACCTATTCTATGGCATTTAACAATAACAACAACAACAACATACAGACAGATTAAGTATGGTGAAAGAACACAACCCTGACATACATGTTTCCTAATTTTAAACCATGCAGTATCCCTTTGTTCTGTCTGAATGACTGCCTCTTGGTCTATGTACACCTTCCTCTGGAGATCCTCAAAAGAGCACCCTTGTGTGAAAAACACTGTGGCTACTTTGTCCAGGTGGGGAAATCAGCCTGGGAATGTCTCCTCCTTAGGGTCCATCCCCTCCTTTTTTTTAAAAAAAATTGTGATTTGGGTGAAAGTTTACAGAACAAATTCATATTCCATACAGCAGTTCATACATATTTTGTTTCATGACAGTGATCGCAGTCCCCACAATGTAATAGCTTGCCTCTCCCTTCTCTGTAGTTACCTTTTCCCTGTGTCCTTCTTTCCTGTGCGTTCCTGCCCTCTGAGCTATCTCTCTGTGCAAATACTGCCCTCCTGATCTTCCATGGTTGATTGTTCTAAGGAGTGTACTTACCTGGTGTAAAGGTTCAACTTATATACCTGTCTATTGTTTGGCTAGAAACCATGAAAGTGAGTTCAATTCCAAAGCCGAAGGGTGACTAGAGGCCATAGTCTTGGGAGTTTCACTAATCTCTGTCAGACCAGACTGGTCTTTTTTATGATTTTGAGCTTTGTTCCACATTTTTCTCCCACTCTATCCAGGATCTCCTGCACTAATCTCTTTCTGAGTGGTTGAGAGTGGTAGCTGGGCCTACATGACCCTGAGACTAGAACTAGATGATGGTTCTGGTCTCAGGATCATGTAGGCTCAGGTTCACATGTTCCACTAGTCCCTTGGACTAATTTTTTCCACATGTCTTTGGTTTTCTTCATTCTTCTTTGCTCTGGATGAGGAGAGACCAATTGTTGCCTCTTAGATGGCCACTTGCAAACTTTTAAGACCCTCGTCACTACTTACCAAAGTAGGATGTAGAACAATGTTTTTGTTTAGTATGCTATGACATTTGAGCTTGAAGTCCCCCATGACCATGGTCCCAAACTCCTTAGGGTCCATTCTTGACTCTGGCCTGACATCTCACCTGCAAGTGTCTTAGGGGTCTTTACTTGTTTAGCAAAATGGTGATGATGGGACTTGAGGGACTCAAGTGCTAAATGGAATCATAGAATAGCTGACACATTAAAGAATTTGGAGAGATCAAAGAATGGCACAATGGTAACATCTCAAAGTTGTTGGGACTATTTTGTCCAACCCCCTTCACTTTAAAGGTAAGTATCCTGGAGTCTAGGGAGGTAAAACCATCTACTTGAGATGATATCTCTGGTTAATTATTCATTCCATTATTTTAGTGCCTTTTAGATCCTGCTTGAATTACTTAGGAGTTCCTGGGTGATGCAAACATTTAATGCTCTCAGTTACTAACTGAAAGTTTATAGATTTTTTTCTACTCTATTTCTATTTATTAAGGCATTATTTACAAACAATAATATCTATCAGGTTTAAATGTCCAGTTGGATGGATTTTGACAATTATGTACAATCAATGAACCACCACCAAAATCAAGATAACAATTCCCTCACTCTAAAAACTCCCTGATGCCCCTTTGCTCTCCGTTCCCCATACAAGCCTCTAGCAACCAATAATCAGCTTTCTGTTTTTGTATAGTTTTACCTTTTCTAGAATTTTATATAAGTAAAAGTGTGTAGTACATAATCTTTTATGTTCAGCTTCTTTCAATCAGTATAATGTTTTTGGGAGTCATCCATGCTGTTGCATGTATTAATATATTATTATATATTAATACATGCAATAATTAATAATAATATATATATTAGTAATTTCTTTTTATTGCTAGAAGAGTATTCCATAGTATGGGTATACAGTGTATTTCTCCTTTCACCATTTGATGAACATTTGGGTTGCTTCCAGTTTTGGGTTCTCAAGAATAATCTAAGCCAGCCATTTTATCCTTGATTTCTCCTAGTCACCTATCCCAGCTTCTGATGCTTTTGATCTTAGATTGTGTATCACTATATGGCATGAAACATTTTCCAAAAATGTTGATGGGGCAAAAGAGTTTCCCCCTGATCCTCCTACCTATAACTCTGGAAGTGATCTTCTACTCATCTCTTTTGTTATTGTTGTTCTTTCCAGCTCTTTTATTCTTTTAATATCTTAACAACAACAACAAAAAATACCTCAATGTTTAAAAAATCTTTGAAAAAGACCCAGTTTCATATTATTTACATATCACATGAATATGAGTTCCAAGTATCATACAAACATTGTTGTGATAGAAGCACAGTGGGAAAACATGACACAAATGTTTGCCTCCTGGATGGCAAAGGGTGACAGACGTGTTTTCGTATTCCAACTACCTTTGTTACTTACTTCTAGTCATCTTGAAGTAGCAATGCCAGGGCCTAAAGCTGACTTGATGGCCTATTCACTGCACTATAATGTAATTTACCATCGCGGTGGGCCTTTGTATACATGACAGAGTGCAAAAAAATGTATATCCAGTTTCACAGCAATTAGAATGGAGTGGTGTCTTATACTGCCTGGTAGAAAAGTGTATGCACTCTGTTCTTCAGCCATTCTAAGTGCTGGGGGAGGAAAAAGGGGGAGTCCAATTGGGCAGTACTATCCCTTAAACATCAAATGAGTGTGAGGCTGATGTAGCCGCCTTGGAACAACCTGGGACAAGTTATCACTTAGACCTAACTGAGGAGACTCTCCTGAAAAATGTGCTGTCCCCCTGTTATAATTCACTGTAATGAGTGGGGAACAAAAGGTTGTGAAGGAGAGTGGTGACTGATGGCCGACACAGCCGCCCCTGCCGCAGCTGGCACAGCTCCTGCTGGTGAAAGGTATAATATATTATTGCTCCAGGTCGCATAGTGGTAAATGAACACTTACGGCCGCCATGGCAACTGGATTGATTATCACAGCCACCTCAGGACCAGCCTGGCCTGGTGTTACAAGTGAACACGTGTGTCCCTGCCGTGTTCCAGTCAGAAGAACACCTCAAAGGCAATTTGTACAGAATGAGTTTCCCATGACTGTAAGTCCCTCCTCTCCATCCCCTCATCCGATGGGGAATTTGGGCAAGGCTGGCTCCAAAGAGTGGGCCTGAGACCAAAACGGAAGGCAGGGCCACCCCTCTTAAAAGATTGCCTGAGTTGTGGTGAGAGTTTGGAAACTTTTTTTTGCTCAGTCCCATAGAGGGAATGAATGAATGAAATGTTAAATTCATGAGTGGATTGCCAAGCAGTGTCTGAGAGAGGGCTAAAAGCAAAATGGGAAGTGAGGGCAAGGAGGCCATGGTGGATGTCAGGAGCTGGAATGCCTAGGTTAGAGATCACAAGAGAATAGGAAGATAAAAGCAGAACATAGCAAGCTGAAATGAACTAACAGACAGTGTGACCTGAGCAAATAACATTGACTAAGCCATTGCCCTCGTGGTGGAGTGGCTGAGCACCCAGCTGCTAACCAAAAAGTTGGCAATTCGAACTCACCAGTTACTCTACAGGAGAAAGATGAGGCAGTCTGCTTCCGTAAAGATTTATAGCCTTGAAAACCATATGGGGCATTTCTACTCTGTCCTGTAGGGTAGCTATGAGTCGGCATCAACTCAATGGCAGTGGGTTTGGTTTGATAATTATAGAACACAGAATGATATGGTTACATCAGTGTTTCTCAAACACTGCACCGCCCTTCATTACTGTGCCCTAAGGTGGCCTTTTTCAACATTATTTTTCCTAATCACTCTCCCCCATGAAATTAAATACCACAGATATACTGTATTATTTATGTGTTTGTATCTGTGTTATATACATTAAAATAAGTAAAAGATGTTTTCCTTACAAGAAACAATTTTCACTCCCTTGGAGGTAATGAAGGAGCTCTGGTGATGTGGTAGTTATGGCATATGGCTGCTAACCAGAAGGTCAGTGGTACAAACCCACCAGCTACTTGTGGAAGGAATGTGGGACGGTCTGCTTCTGTAAAGATTTACAGCTTTGGAAACCCAGTGGGGGTCACTATGAGTCAGAACTGATTCAGTGGCAGTGAGTTTGGTTGGTTTGTTTTTTGGTTTTTGTAGGGAAGAATACCTCCCCTAGTAAAACATGAATTAGAAAAACTTAGGTTCAGATATTATCTACTACCTATCTTTTTCTTAGCTTCATTTTTCTCTTTTCACCTGCAAATGGAGACGTTAGTATTCACCTCATAGGGTTCCAGGTACATAATAAATATTCAAAAAGTATTAGCTATTATCCCTATAATTGCTGTTTATATTCATATATGCTTTCACATATGGTATTTTTATTGGTCCTTTTTGTGAATCTCTGAGGTATGTAGATTTATGTACCCATTATTTCAGATACCAACATCCCCACTTGAATGACAGTATCACAAATGGCCACAGTGATTCAGTGATTTTCTTAAGGTCATGCAAATAATAAATTGGTTGGAGCTAAGACTTGAACCCAGGTGTTCTAGTTCAAAGCACAATTTCCTCAGCTGTATTTTGCTGCCTATGTGATGGTGGTACCAGGGACTATGGTTTTATGAAGACAGGCTAGATTTTGCAAAATCAGGGGAATCACCTAATGACAATAGGCTCTAAGGGCCAACCATACATTTTCTGCCCTCAAAACAGTATGATTACAGCTTTGAATGGAATGCTCACACCCATTTTCAGGAAATCTGTTATAAATGTTTCCTGGGCTATGAGTTGGATCCAACTCAGTGAGTTTGTTTGTTTGTTTGTTTTTGGTTTTGTGCTGCTTGGTATCTTATAGAGTTTAATGAGGGTGGGGTTTCCCCAGGTTTGAAAGACATTCACTTTCCAACTGGATGAGAGTGAGTCCTTTCTTACCAAGATAAAATGTTTATGAAATGAGAAATGATAATCACTCAGAGAGGAAAAATTCTGGAGCAAATATTGTGCTCAAGATCATGCTGATGATCTAGACATACTCAGTGAGTGTTGACAATGGGCCTACAGTGTCTTTGCCAGCTCTGGGAAAGGCTGTGCAACACAGGGGCCATTCTGAGCTCTGGGATCAGACTTCCTGGGTCCTCATTTCCAGCTTTGCCACTTGCCAGCTATATACCTCAGTTTCCCCATCTGGTAAGTGGGGTTGTTAACAATGGTCTGTCTCCTAAAGTTCTAATGATTAAATGAGATGATCCAACATACAGTACACCATACAGTTCCTGACCCAAAGTAAGTAATGGTAGCAATTGTTATCATTAGATAAAAAAGATAAGATGTACACTCTGCCCTCTTCACAAAGCTTAGGATTTGACATGATGCCTGTATGATAGTCATACCCGTGGCTTTGAACCAGTCCAGTCTAGTATGACCCCCTGCTGAGAATTTGCCTTTCCATCGATTGCTCAAAATCTACATTTTAACAAGATTTCTAGGTGTCCACCTGGCCATCTTATTAAAATGTAGATTCTGATTCAATACATCTGGGATGGAAAGGCAAATTCTCCGCAGGCGTTTGAACCAGAATGAATCAGTTCGAAACCCTGGTCGTACCTTGTATCAGCACAGTGCTTTATATTTGATGAAGTGCTTTTATTTGAGCAGTTTCAGAAACAGAGTCCTTGAAATCTAGAGATTGCTACCATCTTCCGCTGCCCAATCAAAGTATGTATCTTATATATGCTTTTAGTGTTATATCATCATTTTTCTAACTAGGTATAAGATACTTAATTCTATATACCAGAAAAAGAGGAAAGATCGGGAGCAAAGGTTTGTCTCTTAGCCACTGTACCTATATGGTCCTGAGCACTGTCTATGGCTATGGACAGAGCAGTTCTTGTTGTTTATTCCACAGAGTAGTTCTCATGGGTGGCTAGAACCTCTGTGAGTAGAGTTTAAGGAGCTAGGTAGTGGTGATGATGATGGAGAGGATGCTAAGGCAACTGTTCTCACTTCTGTAGCTACTGTAATCAGAGATGAGCACAGTAGGTGGAGACTTTTATAGTCCAAACACCTGACAGATATGAAAGGATGCACTCTGCTTCTCTGTTCTGGAAACACACCCCCATGTTCCCAGTAGCACTTAATCTCCCTCATCTAACCCACTCCATAGGCTGCCTTGAATCAGAATAAACTCAAGAACTGAATAAAAATAACCTAGTTCTAGCTAAGAAAGGGCTGTTATGAGCAGACGGAAGGAGAACTATAAGGTGTGAGGCAAGTGATGTTGTTCCTAGAGATGAGTCTTTCCTCTACCCCAAAGGGCTTCCCTCAGGGCCATAGCTACTGCAGGGGCATCAGTTAGGATTACAACCTGGCATACTTGTTGCACTGCTTGACCTTTGTAAGGAGGCTCTGATCATTTCTTTCTTGCGTAGATTTCCCTATGGCTATTACCATGGTGAACCTGGAGGCTAGATAACTGCAGAGAAGATAGCAAGGGGAAACCCTTCGAGGTGACCCAGAAACTTCAGCTGAAGATGAATTCAGCAATGTCAGTCTCAGTTCGACCAACTTAAACAGCAGTGTGTTCACACTTGGCATTCATTGTCTTCTCTCTGCAGCACCCAGGAATGTTCCCAAGAGGTGGGAAGTTGAGTATCTCTGGGAAGAAACCCATCTTAGGAATGTCTGCCTACCCTGGTCTCAGTGGGTCCCATTGTGCTGATCATTTGCATGGCATCTAGCTTGAAGTCTGCCTCCTCCAAAGCAGCAAAAGGATGAAGCTACCAGTTTGAGTCTGATGTTTTATTTATCTGTACTGGTAGCTTTATTTTTTTCCCCCCTATTTGGGCCTCAAGGCTGGTTAAGCAAAAGGCGGGAAACATAAATAAATAATAGTTAGAGAGGGCTGTCCATTTATAGATTTTAAAGATGACCTGGTTTTCTGTTCCAATACAAGCATTAGGGTTGCATTAGAGTAATATGCATCTGTACATGTTTTTGCTGGTGCATTTGGTGGTGATAATCAGGAGAGACATATTCATGGTCTATTTTTACAACAAAAATTTAAGAAACCTCAGGCTGCACCGAGGGGCCTTGCTGGCAGTGTGAACACCATGAGCTGGAGTGGTCTGTTTTACTCAGATTGTGTGGAATCATTATGCTCCTTTCTGCTCTCATCCAGTTTCTGGTTATTATTAAACAACCTTTAGTGAGGGATTAACTCTGGCTGTCCTCCCAGTGAAGAGATGTCTACACAAAGCTAGAGTATCCAGCCAATTGCAGGCAAACAGGTTATTTGGTGTAGTACAGGAACACATAAATGTTTGCCAAGCCAATTCTTCACTTTTGATGTCTTCCTTTGGCATGGACACAACATTCTGTGGTATAGTCAGTCCTCGATTGCAATCTGTAGTTACAAATCAACCCACTATAAAACCTACTATATTAAAAAGTCAAACTAAAACCAAACCAAACTCACTGCCATCAAGTCGAACCCAACTCATTGCGACCCCTCCTTGGGGTTCCCAGGTAGTATCTCTATGGAAGTAGATTGCCCAGTCTTCCTTCTGAGGAGTGGCTGGTGGGTTTGAACCAACAGCTTTCTGGTTAACAGTCAAATGCCTTAGGTACTATGCCATCAGAGTGCCCATTGAAAGTCAAGGTACATGTGATCGTTCCTAATAATGAACATGTGCTGCTTTGAGACATGCATCAAAAGGTTATTGTTATTACAGTATTATTATGTTAAAGATGTTTTAGTGCATCTGTGGGGGGTTTCTAATGTGTTTTCATGCATAGAAAGGTACACTATAGACTACATACTAAGACAAACTCTTCTTGACTGACTGACTTTAGATATGAACCACACCTACCTGTTCCGATCTACATACAAATTCTACTTAAAAGACAGACTTAGGAAAAGAATTTGTTCATACTCCAGGACTTCCTGTACATGATGGAAATGCTTGTGTTGTACTGTTGTTGTTGTTGTTAGGTGCTGTTGAGTCAGTTCCAACTCATAACGACTCTATGTACAAACGTATGAAACACTGGCCGGTCCTGCTCCATCCTCACAGTCTTTGCTATGCTTGAGCCATTGTTGCAGCCACAGTGTCTATCCATCTTGTTGAGGGTGTTCATCTCTTTGGCTGAACCTCTGTCTTACCAAGTATGATATCCTTCTTCAGGGACTGTTCCTTCCTGATAACATGACCAAAATATGAGAGAAAAGAATCGCTATCCTTGCTTCTAAAGAGCATTCTTGCTATACTTCTTCCAAGACACATTTGTTTGTTCTTTTGTCAGTCAGTGGTGATTTCAGTATTCTTTGCCAACACTACAATTCAAATGCCTCAATTCAGCCTTCTGGTTAGCAGTCAAATGCCTTAGGCACTATGCCACCAGGGCTCCTAATTCTTCTTCAGTCTTCCTTATTCATTGTCTAGCTTTCATATGCATATAAGGCAATTGAAAATACTGCGGGTTAGATCAGGCCCACCTCAGTCTTCAAAGTGACACCTTTGCTCTTTAACACTTTAAAGAGGTCTTATGCAGCAGATTTGCCCAATGCAATATGACCTCTGATTTCTTGGCTGCTGTCTTCATGGGTGCTGATTGTGGATCCAAGTAAAATAAAATCTTTGACAACTTCAATCTTTTCTCCATTTATCATGTACATTGCTTATTGGTCTAGTTGTGAGGATTTTTGTTTTCTTTATGTTGTGGTATAATCCATACTGAAGGCTGTAGTATTTGATCTTCATGAGTAAATACTTCAAGTCCTCTTCACTTTCAGCAAGCAAGATTGTGTCATCTGCATATCACAGGTTGTTACTGAATCTTTCTCCAATCCCAACACCATGTTGTTCTTCATATACTCCAGCTTCTCCGATTATTTACTCAGCATAAGATTGAATAAATATGGTGAAAGGTTACAGTCCTATGGTAAACATTTCCTGATTTTAAATCATGCAATCAGTATTACTTTGTTCTGTTCAAACCACTGCCTCTTGGTCTATGCACAGGTTCCTCATGAGCACAGTTATTCAATGTTATCCATGATTTGCTATCCAGAGTCAAATGTGTTTGTGTAATCAATAAAACACATGTAAACTTCTTTCTGGTATTCTCTGCTTTCAGCCAATATCCATCTGAAAGCAGCCATAATATTCCCCATTCCACAGCCTCTTCTGAATTGGGCTTGAATTTCCAGCAGTTCCCTATTGATGGACTGCTGCAACCATTTTAAATTATCTTAAGCAAAATTTTACTGCATGTGATATTGTTTGATAATTTCTGCATTCTGTTGGATCACCTTTCTTTGGAACAGTCATGACTACTGATGTCTTCTGAGTGCTTCCAGCAATGTATCTGTTTGGTGAAACACCTCAATTGGTATTTTGTCAGTTCTTGGAGCTTTGTTTTTTAACCAATGTCTCCAGTACAGCTTGGACTTCTTCCTTCAATAGAAGAAAGACCATTGGTTCTTGGTAATATCCTATCTCCTGAAATGGTTGAATATTGACCAATTCTTTCTGGTACAGTGACTCTCTATGTTCCTTCCATCTTTGTGTGTGTGTGTGTGTTATTTGGGTGAAGGTTTAAAGAGCAAATTCACTTTCCATACAGCGGTTCACATATACTTTGTCTCATGACATTAACCACAGTTTACCACAATGCAACAGCTCCCCTCCCACTTCCTCC
>NW_006921602.1:16658306-16662388 GCF_000298275.1 Orycteropus afer afer
CAGGGGTCCAAGATTATCTTCTGTGTCTGTGTTAATTGGTTTCCCTTTTCTTTGTTGAAGAGGGTCTGTGCAATCCTTCTGCCTAGTCCGCCATCTTCCCCTTTTGGTTTTCTAATAAGTTTTTCCCCACTTCATTATAATATTTTACTTTGTCTTCTTAAACATCCTTTGAAATCTTCTGTTTAGCTATTTCACTTCATCATTTCCTCTGTTTATTTTAGGTACTCTCTTCTTTCAAGAGCAAGTTTTCAAGTCTCTTCTTATATCCATTTTGGTCTTTTCTTCCTTTCCTCTCTTTTAATTGATCATTTGTTCATTCATGTATGTCTTTGATGGCATCTCAAAACTCATCTGGCCTTTGATAATTATTGGTTAGTGTGTCAAATCTATTTTTGAGATGGTCTCTAAATTCAGGTGAGATACACTTAAGGTTGTATTTTGGATTCCATGAGCTTATTTTAATTTTCTTCAGCTTCAACTTGAACTTGCATATGAGCAATTGGTGGTCTGTTTGCCAGTCGGCCCTTGGCCTTGTTCTGACTGGTGATATTGAGCTTCTCCATAATCTCTTACTACAGATGTAGTCAGTTTTATTCCTGTGCATTCTACCTGGTGTGGTCTACTTGTATAGTCACCATTTATGTTAAAATATATATATATATATTTGCAATGAATGGGTTGTTGGTCTTGCAGAATTCTGTCATATGATCTCCAGTGTCATTTTTATCACCAAGGCCATATTTTCCAACACTGATCCTTCTTTGTTTCCAACTTCTGCATTCCAATCACAGTAGTTATCAATGCATCTAGATTATATGTTTGATCAATTTCAGACTTCAGAAGTTGGTAAAAATCTTTAGTTTCTTCATCTTTGGCATTAGTGGTTGGTGTGTAATTTTGAGTAATAGTCATATTAACTGATCTTTCTCGTAGGTATATGGATATTATCCTATCACTGACAGCATTGTACTTCAGGATTGATATTGAAATGTTCTTTTTGACAGTAAATGTGAGACTATTCCCCTTCCATTTGTAATTCCTGCCATAGTAGGCCATACAAAAAAAAAAAAAACCAAACTCATTGACGTCGAGTTGGATCCAACTCATAGCAACCCCTCCTTGGTTTTCCAAGGCGGTATCACTATGAAAATAGATTGCCCAACCTTCCTTCTGAGGAGTGGCTGGTGTGTTTGAACCACCAGCCTTCTACTTAGCAGTCAAATGCTTTATGCCCTATGCCACCAAAGCTCCCAATAGTAGGCCATAAGATTGTCTAATTCAAGATGGCCAATATCAGTTCATTTTAGCTCACTAATGCCTAGAATATCTATCTTCAAGCATTCCATTTCACTTTTGACAACTTCCAATTTTCCTAGATACATACTTCATACATTCTATACTCTGATTATTAATGGATGTTGCAGCTGTTTCTTCTCCTTTTGAGTCATGCCACATCAACAAATGAAGTCCTGAAAGCTTTACTCCATCTGTGCTATTAAAGTCAACTCTACTTAGAGAAGGCTGCTCTTTCCCAGTCATATTTTGAGTGCCATTCACACTTAGAGGCTCATCTTTCAGCTCTATATCAGACAGTGTTCTACTGCTATTTGTAAGTTTTTCACTGGCCAGTAGTTTAAGGAGTAGTTCCATGTCCTTCTTCCTAGTCTGTCTTAGTCTGGAAGCTCCATTGAAACCTATCCACCTTGGGTAACCCTACTGGTATTTGAAATACTGGTGGCATAGCTTCCAGCATCACTGCAACACACAAGCCAACACAGTACAACTAGCTGACAGATGAGTACAAGATATGCTTAGGAGCATTTCTTCATTCATTCAGAAAATATTTCCTGAGGGCCCACTGTGGGATGATTTCCAAAATGAGGATAATAATAGTATTTACTGTATAGAATTATACAGATTATATAAGTTCATATTTGTAAAGGGTTTAGAACAGTGCCTGACATTCAGAGTTTAATCAATGTAAGCCATTCATTCAGTAACAAATATTTATTGAATGGAACCTACTGTGTGTCATGGAGCACGGGGTAAGCCATGGGTAAGCACTTGTTTCCTAAACAAAAGTTCAGTGGTTTGAACCTACCAGCAGCTCTTCAGGAGAAAAGATCTGGGGATCTTAAAGATCACAGTCTAGCAAACCCTATGAGGCAGTGGTACTCTGTACTACAGAGTTGCTATGAGTCAGAGTCGATTTGATGGCACACAACAAGTCTTTGTACCAGGTACTGTTCTAAGTGCTAGGGCTGTATCAGTGATCTAAACAGAAAACAAAACCAAAAACAAATTAACAAAATGCAAAAAAAAAACCACCTCTGCCTTTATCAGCTTAGGTTTTACTTAGGGGAAATAGGCAATAGGTAGGACTAACTAAACAGTGTATTAGAAGATAAAGTGCATGTAAGAAAAATAAATCAGGGAAGACACATAAGGAGTCTGGTGAAGGGGTGCTATTTTCAACAGGTTGATCAGAAAATAACTCTGTCTTAGTTTCCTGTGGCTGCTGTAACAAAATACCACAAAGAATAAAAAGATATTATCTCACAGTTTTAGAGACTAGAAGTCTAATCAAGGTATTGGTTGTGTTGATGCTTTTGGAAAGCTCTAAGAGAGGAACTCTTCTAAACCTCTTTCCTAACTTCTGGCAGCTCCCAGCCACCCTTGGCATTGCATGGCTTATAGATGCATCTTCTCATGCTGTCTCCCCCCTGTGTTTAATCTCCACTTTTATAAGACATCACTCAGAAGGAAATAGTCCCACCCTATTGTGGTATGACTTCATATAAATGTAACTGGTAACATCTCCTAAGAAGTTTTCTAAACAAATGCACATATTTATGTACAGGGGCTGGGGGTTAAAATTCTTTTTTGGGATACACACCTCAGTATATAACATCTCCTCTAAATGTGTTGTTGTAAGTAAGTTGTGCAAGAATCTGGGGGAGGAGCATTCCTGGCAGAGGAAATGGCAGAGGCAAAGTCTCTAAGGCTTCAGCAAGAAGGGCAGTTTGGTGAGAGTGCATTGAACAAAGAAGAAACTAGATGAAACCAGAGATGTTGACAGGAGGCTAGGGGAATTCCTAGGTCCCCAGACGCATGTTAACTTTTACTTCAAGTCAAAAGGGAAGCCATCAGAGTATTTTGAGAAAAGAGACTCATGATCTGACTCACACTGAACACTCTGGATGGTTAGTTGAGAATAGACTGTTGGGGAACAAGGGTAGAAGAAGGAATACAGAATATGAGCCATATTATCATAAACTTTGGTAAGTCTATGACATCTCTGATAGTTATCTTTTCTTCCCCCCTCTGGAATGTTGGAAACTCATGAGTCCTCCTTGCCTTCACCCCTTTATTCCCCACTCAACACAGTGATTATAATGGGTATACCAGAGAGGTAGCTCAGGGTCAGATTGCAAGAGGTTTTGGTTTCTTGGCTGTGGAGTTTGGAAATGATTTTATAGGCAGTGGAGCTCATGGCATAGCCCGATGTGTGCTTCAGTAAGGTGGTTTCTGCGACAAAGTGGGGGACAGATTGTAATGGAGGAGAGCCTGGAAACAGAGAGACGATCACATTTCTCTAGTCCAACCTCTGATGGCTTCCATTTGTCTTTCTTGGGATAATCTAGTACCACATTGGCATCACCTGGGAACTTGTTAAATGCAACTTCTTGGGTCTCATCCCAGAGCTACTGAATTGAATACTCAGGAGTTTGAGCCTAGCAATCTGTTTCAACAAGCCCTCCAGGTGACTCTGATCCTTACTAAAATTTGAGAACCACTGGTCTAGTTCCTAACAAGCTCTGGTGGTGTAGTGCCTAAGGAATTTGACTGCTAACCAGAAGGTTGGTGGTTCAAACCCACCAGCCACTCACAGAAGGAAGACTGGGCAATCTACTTCCATAAAGATAAACCACCTCAGAAACCCAAAGAGGGTCACTATGAGTCGAATCGACTCAATGGCAGTGAGTTTCGTTTTTTGGTTTGATCTAGATCCTTGAGGGAAAGTGGGAAGGAAAGTTTAAGAAACTTGCCCTCCCCCCCCCCCCCTGGTACCAACAAAGAAA
>NW_006921602.1:16662488-16711823 GCF_000298275.1 Orycteropus afer afer
CTTCTCTCTGTTACATGGAATCCATTGGGCCGGTGTGGGCAGGTGTGCAGATGCTCCTGGGGCAGTGCTGATTAGGCTGCAGGACTTTGAGGAGGGTCTCCCTGCATGAAGCAGGCAGCAGTCTCCTTGTTAGCTGGTCACACAGAAGCAGGAGTCTTGTTAACGCAGATTAAGACCTCCTGTTGAGCACAGCAAAAACCAAACCTCAAATTTCTGCCTGGCTAGCTGCCAAGAGGGCACTGTGACCCACCCAGCTAATGCATATGGTGTGGAGCTGGAGCCAATGCTATGCTAAGTAGGTGTTTCTTTACCAGAAAGACTGTCAGCTGCAAAACCCTACCGTGCCTATCATCACATTGAAAAATGAGGGAGCCAAGCCCTTCTGGGCCCTTAAAAACACATGCTGCATCTGGCTCTTGCGAGTCTATGCATATACACCCAAGACATTTCCTGGCCAGCAGAATGCTTCACACTGATGCCTCTTCCCATTTCCATATGAAAACCTTGTGGTCAGGCTGGATTTTATTACTGATGTGCAGCCACCTCGGGGATGTAATACCACAGCTGTAGATAATTTTAGAACATCCATATAGATTATTCTGTATTCATTCATTTGTCCATTCATACAAATTTGTATGCACTGGCATGATGGGAAGTAGCACATGAGTTAGACATCATTCCTTTTCCTTAAGCTGCATGCCATTGAGGAGGGAAAAGTCATTTACCAAATGCCTGCAATTCAGAACAATATGCTGTATGTCAATGGGAAAGTTCCAACAAAGTGAACTGAGAGATAAATGGAGCTTCGTAAGAGAGGATCTAAGGAAGCTGCATGGAGGAGGCAGCATTTGGTCTCAGCCCTGAAGGATGGCCAGAACTTCAAGAGGCAGAGAGAAGACATCACAAGTAGAGGGAACTACAAAAGCACAGGGGATAGAAAGTACACAGGCATTGAGGCAAGAGTCAGTGGTCCAGGTTGCTCAAGACTTGGCTACAAAGAGAATAATACAGAGTGCCTGGGTGGCCCCAACAGTTAACACACTTGGTTGCTAACCAAGTTAGCAGAGGCTCAAGTCCACCCAAAGCAGCCTTGAGGAAAAAATCTTGCAATTTATGTCTGAAAAATCAGCCATTGGAAACCCTACTCATCACAGTCTTACACACTTGGGGTTGACATGAGTCAAAATTGACCCAAAAGCAGCTGGCTTTTTTTCTTTACAGGAAGATGAGGTTCAAAATGTAGTGGGATTTGAATACCAGGCTAAGAAGTTTGGACATGATACCATAGAAAATGGGAGCCAGTGGAACATTGTGATAAGGAAATTGGGATGATCATCATGGTACTAGAGAAGGATTGGGCTGCTGCTGATAATGGGATGGATAGGACTTGAGACACAAAGTAAGAGACTTGCTCAAAGTCACAACCCTAGGAAATAGCAGAACCAAACCTAGAACTAGGTATTCTCTGTCCTCAAATTCAGAATGTGGGAGGCAGTCTGGAAAGAGGAGTACATTTTTAAATTAAGGATCCCCTTTGTAGAACTCAATCAACACTCCTTAGGGATTGAGAATGCAAGTGAGAAGGACCACTGAGGAGATTAAGCTGTTTCGATAGCTCACACTCCGTGGTTCGCTTATCAGAAAGAGCATTCATCCCTTTACAGATGAACAACAGAGGTCCTTAGTGTCACATGCCAATCAAGCCCCAGAGCATCTTAAAAATGCCAGGGAGTCTTGGCATGAGGTTAGGCCATGGGCTTGGTTGTGACTCAGAGGAGTTGGAACACCTACTGACTCATTTGCAGGAGCTGTGGTTTCTTGGGAGGTTTCCCAACAAGTTACCCACTCTGCCAAATGGCTGGTAGCGTGCAAGATCTGAAGGAGCCGAATATTCATTGTGCCATGACTTCAGGCAAACTCATGTTGCACATCTCGAGCTGTTGCATGGAACTTGTTTCCTTGCTCTGTGTTGAGAAACTTGGCACTTGGCAGTAACACATAAACAGATCAAATTTTTCTGCTTACCTGCTAGCTCCTTGATCTGAGGAAGGACTTAGTTTCCACAACTTTAAAATGAATGGTCTTAATGAATAATAACCAAAGACTTTTCCAGACTCTAAAAGCCAATGGTTCTTTTTTTTTTTTTTGATTAGCTCCAATGAGCAGTTGTGGTTTCTGAAATAATTGAAGGTTCCTAATGGTTTCTTTTTAGGAAGGTCCAGAATATCCCATTCTCAGTCTTGGCTACAAGAGAGTTTACAGGAATCTGCCTTCCCCTGCATACCACTCGCCTCAAGCTCCCAGAGGGAATGGAATTTGGTCCAAGTCTGTTCATGGCACCTCCATTTCTTACATCTTTATCCACTGACTCTCAAACAATTTTGCCTTCTGAGGTCTCTTAGATCTCCCCATTGTTAGTAGTCTTGGAAATGTTCAAACACTGACTGTGAAATCTTTCCACTCAGAGGAATACTGTGTTTTCTTTTTCGGGGTGAATTCAAAGACATTGCTCCTGCTGTGTTATTCCAAATAGAAGTTGCCTTCCTCTACCACTATTGGATCTTATTTCTGGAAAAAACATCTCTTTATTCAATATTTCTCTAGAGATTGCTTTTACAACTCAGGATTAGGACAAAGGTATCCTTGAGGTCCTGATGGTAAATTTCCAGCATTTAGTGTTAGGTTAAACTGGAGTGTCAAGCTGATACAATAGCTTAACATGACTCCCTTACATTGAGTTAATGTTGGATAATGAATATTTAGCCTGAGAATTCAGCCAACATTTTTGGGCCTGAACTTTTGCCATCACAAAGCAAAAGAGCTTAAGGAGAAGGCTGAGATTTTTACCAGGCCATTTCTCTCTTTTTACTGCCCTTGCAGCTGGTGATGAGTTACTTGCAGTGGCTGGTAACTTGTAAGGAGTTCTTGAGTAGAGCTGTCTTGCTATGTACAGGCAAGAGGCAGTTCTGGCCCTGTGCAAGATACTCCGGAGCATTAAGTCTTGGCATCAAGCACAAAATTTTTGATACCAGTGCCTATTTTCTGGAGGCAAAATAAGCCCACTTGAAGAGAAGAAAGGAGAAATCAAACATCGGAGACTTGAAAGACTCCAGGAGTCTGGGAGATTGGCAGAGCTAAGGCTCTGGAAGTGGAGCCAGGCCTCTTCTCTTCTCAGCTATTCTCCTGCAGCTAGGAGATGCATTGTGGTTCCTTGAGGAGCCAGAGGATGAAGGAGGAAAAGTACTTGGGTAGGGAACGGGGTATCTAGAGGTGGCAGGGGTCCATCGGAGGCCTGTGGGTTGCTCCTTCCCTTCTGTGATGGGCTGTGTGCCTCTGGTCAGGGGGCTGCCCACCTCACAAGGTCATCCTGTCCCTCATACTTCCTTGGGCCTGCCTGGCCCCACCTGGCCCCACCTGTAAGCCTGGAAGCGGTACTGCTGCAGGCAGATATTCCCTTCACTTTCTCAGGAGGGAATTTTCTCACAGATGGAGGTTTCCTCCTCAGACCCTAACCAATCACCTTTCCATATGGTTTCTTTTTCCAGCCTTTGAAAATGTACGTATGAAGTGACTACCTTTCATACCACTATAGGAGCAGGAACAAACAAACAAATAAAAACCACCAATAGCTGTTGCGTTGGCTCCAGCTCATAGCAACCTCATGTGTATCAGGTAGAACTGTGCTCCGTAGGGTTTTCATGGCTGATGCTCTGGAAGTAGATCACCAGGCCTTTCTTCTGACCTTTCCATTGGCAGCTATGTGTGTTAACCATTGACACCACCCCCGGACTCCAGAGGGGGAACTCCAATATCCTTTTACCCTCAGAAAACAGACCACTTTCTGCTTTTCATAGGCACTTGCCCATCTGACTCACAGCCTTAAGCAAAACTTTGAGGGCTTCACATAGGCAAGGGTGAGGCTGCTTCAGTTTATTTTTAATTGTTAATATATATATATATATCATACTGTATTTGCCAAATTAATGTACTGTAGCCGTGCAGTTTAGTGACATCATTTATACTAATCAGTTGTGCATCTATTACCCTACTCGATGCAATTTTTCCATCATCATGAACAGTAACTCCCCCATTCTCCTCCCTCATACCTCTGATAACCACTAATAAATTTTGGTCTCTATACATTTGCCTCTGGTAGCATAGTGCCCAAGACATTTGACTGCTAACCAAAAGGCTGGTGGTTCAAACTCACCAGTCACTCCTCGGAAGGAAGATTGGGCAATCTACTTCCATAGAGATACCACCTGGGAAACCCAGGGAGGGATCATTATGAGTTGAATTGACTCAACGGCAGTAACTGTAAACTATAATAATATACATTTGCCTGTTCTTGTGTTTTTTGATAAGTGAAGTCTTACAGTATATGTTCTTTTGTGCTCGACTTATTTCACTCAGCATAAGGTCCTAAAACAAGGTGTTTGCCTATGTGCAAAGGCATTTGACTCTGTGGATCATAACAAATGATGGATAGCATTGTGAAGAATGAGACTTCCAGAACCCTTAATTGTGCACATGAGGAACCAAGAGTCAGTCATTCAAACAGAACAGGGGGATAGTGACTGTGTGCTTTAAAATCAGGAAGGGTGTATGTCAGGCTTGTGTCCTTTAACCATACTTGTTCATTATATGCTGAGCAAATAATCCAATAAGTTGAATGAACTATTTGAAGAAGGCGGCAACATCAGGATTAGAGAAGATTCATTAATAAGCTGCGCTATGCAGATGACACAACCTTGCTTGGTGAAGTACTTATGATCAAAGACTGTCACTATGGATCACACTTCAACATAAAGAAAACAAAAATCCTCACAACTGAACCAATAAGCAACATCATGATAAATGCAGAAAATAATGAAGTTGTTAAGGATTTCATTTTACTGGTATCCACAATGGTTGCCCATGGAAGCAGCAGTCAAGAAATCAAACATTTTGCACCAGGCAGATCTGCTGCAAAAGACCTCTTTAAAGTGTTCAAAAGCAAAGATGTCACTCTGAAGACTAAGGTGCCCCTGACCCAAGCCATTGTATTTTCAATGGCCTCATATGCATGGGAAAGCTGGACAATGAATAAGGAAGACTGAAGAAGAATTGATGACTTTAAATTCTGGTGTTGGCAAAGAATATTGACTATACCCTGGATGGCCAGAAGAGCAAACAAATCTGTCCTGGAAGAAGTACATCCAGAATGCTCCATAGAAGGGAGGATGGTGAGACTTTGTCTTACAAACTTTGGACATGTTATCAGGAAGGACCGGACCCTGGAGAAGGACATCATGGTTAGTAAAGTAGAGGGTCAGCAAAAAAGAGGAGACCCCTCAATGAAATAGATTGACACATTGGCTACACCAGTGGGCTAAAACATAGCAACAATTGTGAGGATGGTTTAGGACTGGGACAGCATTTTGTTCTGTTGTACACAGGATCATTATGAGTCAGAACCACCTTGATGGCACTTCAAAACAGCAACAATGTCCTAAAGTTCCATCCATATTGTAGCATGTATCAGGACTTCATTTCTGTTTTTGGCAGGCCATCTCATCTTAGTATAGAGTTGCTGTACCCGACCAGTGCCAACCCATGCTAGGTACTCAGGCTCAGGGCTAAGTGAGCCCTCACCTCCCCTCATGGAGCTCACTACAGTCTAGCAGGGCCTCAGGTGATACCAATCTGTAAATTTTACACATGATCATATTAGTGGATGCCCATCTCAGCATGGTAGAGACAGTGGAGAAGCCTTCTTTGGGCACTTCCAGACTGGAAGTTAGAAGAGTAAGTTCACTCAGTTAATTGGGCACAATGAACTACTAGGTGATCTCATTAATTCCAAAGTCTCATGTGTGAAAGTGTTTACCACAGTAGTTGGGGCAGGTTGAGGACACCTGGCCCCTTGTTCTTCAGGTGTTTCCTTTTATAACCTTAAGACTCTCTTAGAGCTCTTACTGCAGTTTGCCACCTGGTATTGGGTCACTTCTGTGTTTGGTTTTTGTCTCTCTATTGAGAAGCCCACAAGGACCAAGACCATATCTTAATCTCGAAGGCACCTCCCACAGCCCCAGTGGACCTCTGTCTCTCCACTTTTATAGACCTTGGGAATGGAGGTAGGAGGATGTGCTCCTCCCTTCTCCTGCTTAGAAGTGACTAAATAGGGCACACCCTAGGGGCTTGCAGCATTTATTAGCTGGCAAAATAAGGGGGAGTGGGAGGAGACTGGTATATCAGGTCTCACGTGTATATTGAATCTTTTAGTTTGTACATGCTCTCCATAATCCAAAACTGCAGGGTGTTGGACTATAGCTGTGCAGTCCATTGTGGTAGCCACTAGCCAGATGTGGCTACTTACATTTCAAGTAGTTAAAATTAAAACATCCTTTCTTTTCTCATGGGAGCTCTGGTGGTGTAGTGCCTAAGGCATTTGCCTGCTAACCAGAAGGCTGGCTGTTCAAACCCACCAGCCACTCCTTGGAAGGAAGGTTGGGCAATGTACTTCCATAGTGATACCACCTCGGAAACCCAAGGAAGGGTCGCTATGAGTCAGATCCAACTTGAGGGCAGTAGGTTTTTTTCTTTTTTCATACTATCCAGATTTCAAGGGCTCCATAGTCACATGTAGCTAGTGATGACCTTATTGGACAATGCTGATATGGAATATTTCCATCTTTGCAGGAAACTCAAATGGACAGTGCCAGAGACTTGAAGCAACATTTCTAAAGTGTGACCCACAAATCATATGTATCAGGATTACTTGAAGGCAGCAGGAGAGCTGGTTAAAATACAAATCTCAGGGCCCCTTCCCACACACCCATTGCTGTGGAGTGGTTTCTGACTTATAGCAACCCTGTAGGACAGAGTAGAACTACCTCATAGGGTTGCCAAGGCTGTAAATCTTCGTGAAATCAGACTGGCATGTCTTTCTCCCGTGGAGTGGCTGGTGGGTTCAAACTGCTAACCTTTTGGTTAGCAGCCAGCCGAATGCTTAACCACTGTGCTGTGAGGGCTCCTCCCTAGACCTTCCAAATCAGAATCTTTGGGGGGTGAGGTCAAGAATCTGTATTTTAACAAGCACTCCCAAATGGCTGTTATGCAAATGAATATTTGAGAATCAATGCTTAAGGGAAGCCAGACGTTGAACAGAGGAGCTGGAAAACATTCTGGTGCAGTGATTCTGAGTGTCTCAGATGTCATGAAGCATTTTCCACTCTAGTGTAAGATTTTCCAACTCAGGGTTTCCAAGAGTGTGTGACTGGAGCTTCCAGATTGGCAGCTAAGGGCACCATGTCAGTAAAGTCCTGGCCATTCTTCCTCCAGGGAGTAAATAATGAAGAAAGAAGCTGTCCTAGCCTTTTGCAGATCCTCTCTCCTTTTGCAGAACCAGGAGGATTGAAATAACCTCGTTGCTCCCCTTGAGCATGTTTGAATCTCAAGTACTTTCCCTCTAAAATAAATTTATTTCCTGCTGCCTTCATCCCAACAAAGACCAGCCAGTGATGAATACCAGACTTCATAGCTTATTTGTCAAAGCAGCACACCTGTGAGGATTCCTGTGGAAGATAAATTTTGGTTTGGGAGAAGGGGGGCCCTGGAAGAGGGACAACCTGGCCAGGAATAAATCTTAACGTGTTGCACCCGACTGCGAATGAACGTTTGCCTCACAAGGCTCGCCCTTCTGACAAGGTATGATAAATTACCCTCTTTGTTGACACCTTCATTGGGTTATTTATGGCTCATTAATTGAACCGAACAGGGGACTTGTAGACCCAGCAGGGGCACCGTACAATGCTCCTCCAGTGAACCCAGCTCAAAGAGAAGAACAAAAGAGGGAAGTGGAGGAGGGGAGCCCATAAATGTGGCTGCTGCTTGACTTGAGACACTCTTCACCAAAGAATACAAGATTTGTTTAAATTACACACACACAAAAAAAAAAAAAATATAGAAAAGAAAAACTGGAAGTTCAGGCGAGCCTCTCTGAGGATGATTAGCTGTGCACCTCACACCCTAACAGGTGCTGATGCCTGGCACCAGCCCAGGAAACCTGTGCCTAGAGCTCTGTGCATGATGGCTGACATTACTATAGGCTTGCCTAGAAAGTCAGCATGGCGTAGTGGAAGCCATCAGAAGACCCAGGAATAGTCTGAGCTCCTCCATCATCATGGTCTGGTCACTCAGTAAGTCTGGAGTTCAAATTCCTCTCCTGTGAAGTGAGAAAGTTAGATTGGATGATCTCAGAGTCTTTCAGTCTAAAAGGCCTGAGAAAAGAAAGAAGAGTTTGCTTTTCGTTGCCATGGTTTAACACCTCCATTTATGGTTATTAATTAATGTGTCCATTTGGTAAATAGTAGTTACTAAGCTCCTGCTCTGTATTAGGTTCCAAAGGGGGTGCAGGCTTTCTGAGCATGCATGGTTTCGTTGTTGGCTTCCATGAGCTTCCAGTTGAGAATGTTTGTGTACTTAGGAGCTGATTAGTACATACATTATTCACAGAACCAAACCAAACCAAACCCACTGCCATCAAGTTGATTCCGACTCATAATGACCCTATAGGACATAACAGAACAGCCTCATAGGATTTCCAAGGCTATAAATCTTTTTTTTTTTTGACTTATTTTTTTTTTTTTAATTGCGCTGTTGTTATTGTTGTTATGTGCCTTCGAGTCAGATTGTGCATTGGGTGCAAATTTACAAAGCAGATTTGTTTTACATTCAAAAGTTCATGCACATTTGATTTCATAGCCCCGATTACAATGCCCAACCATAAACTATCTTCCCCTCTCTATGACTACCCCCTCCCTGTGCCCTTCTTATCTATGCATTACTGTCTGTCCACCTTTCCCTCTATGTGAATGCTGCCCCTCTGATATCTCATGGTTGATTGATTTAAGGGGTGCATCTCCCCTAAGGTAGGTGTTCTGCATATAGGTCTCTCTACTGTTTGGCTACAAGCCAATCCATGGAAGTGAATCCATTTCTAAGCCTGAAGGATAACCTAGGGCCATAGTCTCTGGGGTTCCACTAATCTCTATCTGACCAGTAATTCTAGTCATTTTTGAATTTTGTTCCACATTTTTCCTTTCAGGATCTCCAATTTTGATCTCTTTCTGAGCACTTGGTATTGGTAGCTGGACAGCATCTAGTTCTTCTGGTCTCAGGGTTGTGAAGGCTGAGGTCCTTGTGGTCCATCATATATTTAGAGTAATTCTTTCCAAATGACTTTGATTTTCCTCACCGTTCTTTGCTGCTGGAGAGAAAGGACCAATAGTTGCATCTTAGATGGCCTTTTGAAAGCTTTTAAGACTTCAGTTGCTATTCACCAAAGTAGGCTGTAGAACAAGATTTTTATGCATGTACTATGTTGTGCCAATTGATCATGATGTCCCCCAAAACTATGGTCCAAAGCCCGCAGGCCCAGTGATTCTCTCTCAAGATATTTGGTTGTCTCTGAGAAGCTACTCCAACTCTGTCCTCTGTTACTTCTATAAAGTATGTGGGTAATTGTGTAGCACAAGTATATGTGTACGATTATCTTCAGCCACATCTATCCTTGATCTTGATATAGTCCTGTTTGCCTACCTCCACCTGATCTTCTCACTTGTCTATGTATTTACCCATTGCCTAGTGTTTGGTGCCGCTGGTAATTCAGTATTGTGCATGTAATAGTATTTGCAAGGCTTTACGGAAGCAGACTGCCTCACCTTTCTCCCGCAGAGCCTCTGATGGGTTCAAATCATCGGCATTTTAGTTAGCAGCTGAATACTTTAACCTCTGTGCCATCAAAGCTCCTCTGTTTATAGCACAGTCCCTTGGAATAAACTCTCCTTTACTTGGCAGTGAAGCAACATGCTGTATTTTCAGCTGCTGTTTGAAAGGCTGTTTCTCTATGGTGCCATTGTGGTCTATGAATATGTTATGAAAGGCTCTTCTATAAGTGCTAGGGGTTTTCGCTGTTGCTCTTGCCTTCCAGAAGGTTCTATCCTGAGGAAAGAACTTTTGAATAAAGGGAATGGCAGCATGGTTTCATTCATTCATCTATCCACTCAGACAGGTATTCATATTTTTATTCCACAAAATGTTGTTTAGTGTTCACTTTGATCTTTGTGTCCAGATCTATGCTCACAAAGGTGTGTGAGACAAAGCTCAGGAATTCAAAGAAATTACACTCTGGAGGGAAAGTAAATGCACTTCACAATTATTGAGTGTTATTATAGAGTCATTCACAGGGTTTTATGGAGCACATGGGAGGGAGCATTGTTGTGCCTGAGGGATTAAGGAAGGCTTCAAAGACACTTAAGTTGGGTTTTGAAAAAAAGAGTAAGAGCTTTCCAAGCAAACAAGTTGTAGGAGATTATTCTATGTAGGGCAAAGTATGTATGTAAAAGCAGAAAAACACACATCAGCTATTTGAGTAGTTGCAAGTAGTTCAGTGTTGTTGGAATATAGAGTAACATTGAGCTTGTGAAGTGTGAACGACGAGCCTAGAAAAGAGGCCAGATCCTGAGATGTGAAGTGTGCCATGTTGAGGAACCTGAACTCTCTCCTTCAGGCCATGAGGAAGGTTCGAAGGGATTTATTCGGGGGAGAGATATGGTGAGATAAGTGTTTTAGGCAGATCCTCTGGTGCCAGGGTGGAGGAAGATTTGGCATAGAAAAGAATCGGGGAGGAAAAACCTGTTAGATGACTACTGCAATAATCCCAGCTAGAGAAAATATGGGCTGAAAACAAGGGCATGGCTCTCAGAATGTTGAAGAGAGCCCAGGACTGAAGCTTGAAGACTTCAGTTATAATTCAGACTCTGTCAATATCTAACTGGCATTATTAATTTCTTTGTGACATATATCCTTATATGTAGAAAGAAGACTTGGGACTCTCATCTGACTCTCCCATTCTACAAAGTTTGGATTTTCTGTATTTTCCCCTGTTGTTAGAAGAAGGAAGAAGGAGAAAGATACAGGGGCTGTGTTTAAAATGGAAAAATGTATTTTTAATCATGGCTAAAATGTTCATGAGCTGCTTAAAGCTAAAGATGTCAATGGGCCAGTGTAGATGACTGTTACAGATGAGGGTAGGGAAAGTCCTTTGTCTCCATTCTAAAACTCAAAGGATCGAGCTTCCTTAGGACTCAGACTTTGTAGAACCTCCATTCTGCTTCAGAAATCAGTCACCTGGCATCTAGTGATGTTCTCAGTGAAAGTAGTCAGGAGATTGGTCCACATATGCCAAATACTTTCTCTCTTGTCAGTTAGATGGGAAAGATGATCATGACTATCGTACACATGCTTAGAAATTCATTTAAACTCTCTGGAGAGATTTCTACTCTTTCATTCTACCTTCCAAGAATGCCACTGCAATGTTTTCTAATTTCAAAATGAAAATGAAATTTTTTTTCTGAAGCAAAAAATAACTTGCTCATTGAGAAGAGTTCAAATTGTAAAGTATAAAGAAATGAATAAAACTTACTCCAGATGTCAAGATCCAAGTAATAAGTGAACATTCCTGTGATAGTCCTTCTAGTTATGTCTCTGTGTGTATATATCTGGAGGTGTGTACATGTATGGGTTATGTCATATGAACTATTTCACTCAGTCAATAATCCCTGTCAATATCTTTCACCATGTATTTTGTATCATTGTTTTTTACAATGTGTAGTATTTCCTTCATAGGGAAATCATATGCATTCAAGTAATGTATCAGTACTAATGGACATTTAGGTTGTTTCCAATTTTTCTTGTATAAAAAAGACTAAGGAAATCCATGAACATACACATTTGTGTACTTATCCAATTATGTCCCAGAAGTGGAAGTACATGCATGTTTTTAAATCTCACTACATATTGTTAAATGTGCTCTCTGGGAAGACAGTACCAATTTACTTAAATTCAGTGTTTTGTGCCATCTGGAAACTAGTGTGCCAAGGGTTGAGGTGAGGGCATGGTGGAGATGGGGAGAACCCTGTGGTCTGCCCAGCAACTCAATATCCCTCAAGTACTGCTTAGTTCATAAGCCTGATGGATGTGTGAGACTTTGCCAAAGGGCTCCTGTGAAGCTGTAGAGAGCCAGGGTGCCAGATGATGCCACATCAGATAGGGTGCCTTCCAGGATGGCTAACCCTGGATCTCAGGAAATATGGCTTTTAAATAGCAATATGTCACTACATGCCTTAATAAATACAGATATGGAAGGGCCTCTGGAACCACAGCTGTGTACCTGTCTGGAATGCAGTTATACGTCGGTTAACATCTGTTTGGACAATGTTGGACCACATATGTATCCATGGTCCCATAAGGTGTTGTTTTCCCCAATATTTTTTAAAGGGAAAGCAGCTCTCCCTAAAGATTTTAAAGACTTCAAACCCCCAGAGTGAACAAACAACAGTGGCTTCAGAGGGCATTCCCATAGTACTTCCTCCTTTGCCAATGCCTTTCCCTCTTCCTTAGCTTCATTCACCCATCCGGCAGCCATGCAGCTTTTCACTCCTAGCACAGAGCAGTGCCTACCAGCACTGCTCCGTTCCTACTGAGGGTGCACGCAGTGCCTGTCCAGCTGGGAGCTCACAGGCTTTTAGCTACAGGTGGCAGCAGCTGCACAGGATCAGGAAAGTAGGCACTACTAGCCGCATTCCTGGCACCTGCAACCTGCTCCCTGCCATGTCCCTGAAGCTACCTCTCTGTGCCCCTCCTGGGTGCCCCACCCCTGTGCCCAGATGTGCACAAAGTCCCTATCTGGCTGCCAGCACGGCCCCCACCTGAGTTGGTGACACATCTGGCGAAGCTGGCCTCCTGTATCTAGTGGGATATAGCTCTTGGGCTTCGTCCGTGGGCTCCCTTAATATTTTAATGTAATAGGCTTTGTGGGGATTTAACTAAGGATTGTATGAGGACTGCCTGTATATAATACAATGTCTATACTGCATAACGCCCTATTTCACAGAACAAATTGTGGGCGTTAAGCGATACCTACCTGTATTATCCTCTCCACGCCCCAGTGCAATGTTTTCTGGTCACTGATATGGCAGCCTTATGCCCTAGGTTTTCAGGAGCAACTTCCAGTCAATATACTCCATCCTGATGCCTTCATGGTTGTCTGCACATGTACCAGACCATGCAGGCTAGATATTGGCTCAGCATTTTTTGACTCAGATACTGGCTTAGCACCACATGATGAGTTACTGGCATTTCCCAGCTGTTGTGTTACCAGTCATGGAATATGCCATGTTACCATCCATTTTTTCATCTATCCACTCATTCAATAAATATGACTGAAAATCTGTTTTATTCCCAGCACCATGCTAGGCACTGAGAACACAAAAGTGAACCACAGCTTACAAGTTAGTGACATTTTGAGCAAAAAAGAATCCTGCTACTCAACTGGTCCAGTTCACTCATGTTCCTTTTGAGGAAACTGAGGCCCAGGGAGGTGAAGTGCTCACCTCATATTGCTAGTCAGCTGATCACTCCCTGAGTCAGAAGTAGGGGACTTCTCATGAACTGAGGAGCTTATGCACCAAAGCTCCACTTTGGAGTCTCTGGGGATGGGCTTAACTCATCTCTTAGGACAGCCAGTCAGGCTGAGACCAGAGCCTTTATGACTGGGCTATACAGACAGCTTGTTTTTAGTGCTGTGGAACTGGGGAGGTGCAGGGAAACAGAGCAGTGCTTTGTGGTTCCTAACAATGTGTTAACTTGACATCTTTTGGCTGCTCTGGCTGGGCCAGTCCATCTCCTTCATGTTTGAATGTGGAAGCATTTAAATGTTCCTTTGGAAGCAGATCCTATTTAGAAAGCGTAGATGTCTAAAGGTGACAAACTCTGAGCTGGGAGATGTTCCAAGGCTGCAAAACTGACAACTATCAAAAAATGCAGTTGCGAGTGTTATATAATTGTGACTGTGGCTGGGATCCATCTGCTAGGATGGGATATAGTGGAGCTTTCTCTGTTGCAAGATTACTTTTGAATTCTTCAAAATGGTAACATGACTTATCAATAATCATGCTTCATATTTCTCTAATCATTACAAAGTATTTTCACCAGGTCACCTGGTTACCTGCTTAGACTACCCTGAGTATTAGTACTTTACTCCTTGTTAATGAGGAATGTGAAGATGGGAAGGTTGATTTTCTTGTCCAAAGTCTTAAGCTAGCAGGAGAAAGAGTTGGGATCTGAAGCCAGGTTTTCTGACTTCAAGTTCAGTTCTTCTCCTGACTTGCCATGGAAGGACCCTGAGTTTATATACTGATGAGTCATAAAAATGGCCAGCTGAGAAGATAAGCAGAGAAAGAAGCCTTTCTGCTTGGAAGTTTGAAGGTGGACTAGGAAAGTCCCATCACCTTAATAATTTGTTCTCCCAAACAAGATTCCTTTGGATCTTTAAAGCTTTTTGTTGTTCACAATTTTCTCTCAGAAAACCACTCTTCACTTCAGTAAGTTAAGAGTACAGCCATATATCAGAATTCCACTAAGTCACTAAACATGATGGGTAGAATTCTGACTATGGACATCGACACACTGCTGTCGAGTCAGATCTAACTCACAGTGACCCCTCCTTGGGTTTCTGAAGCAGTATCACTGCAGAAGTAGATTGCCCAACCCTCCTTGTGAGGAGTGGCTGGTGGGTTTGAACCGCCAGCCTTCTGGTTAGCAGTCAAATGCCTTAGGTGCTATGCCACCAGAGCTCCTACTATGTACATATATGAAATATATTTACTTTTGTTGTTGCTATATGCCATTAAGTCAATTCCAACTCCTAGTGACCCTGTGTACACCAGAACAAAACATTGTCTGGTCCTGCACCATCCTCACAATCGTTGCTGTGTTTGAGCCCGTTGGTGCAGCCACTGTGCCATTCTGTTTTGGTGAGTCTTGCTACTTTTGCTGACCCTCTACTTTACCAAGCATGATGTCTTTCTCCAGGGACTGGTCACTCCTGATAACACATCCAAAGTACATGAGATGAAGTCTCACCGTCCTTATTTCTAAGGAACATTTAGGGTGTACTTTTTCCAAGACAGATTTATTCATTCTTCTGGCATTCCATGGCATATTCAGTATTCTTTGCCAATATCATAATACAAAGGCATTAATTCTTCTTTGGGTTTTCTTATTCATTATCCAGGTTTCACATGCTGTGTATGAAGTATGGAAACACCATGGCTTGTGTCAGGCACACCTTAGTCCACAAAGTGACATCTTTGACTTTGAATACTTTAAAGGTATCTTTTGCAGCAGATTTGCCCAATGCAGTATATCATTTGATTTCTTGACTGCTGCTTCCATGGGCTTTGACTGTAGATTCAAGTAAAATGAAGTCCCTGACAGCTTCATTATTTTCTGTTTTTATCATGATGTTACTTATTGGTCCAGTTGTGAGAATTTTTGTTTTATTTATGTTGAGCCATAAATAAAATACTGATCTTCATCAATAAGTGTTTTAAATCTCCTTCACTTTCAGCAAGTAAGGTCGTGTCATTTGCATATTGCAGGTTGTTAATGAGTTTTCCTCCCATCCTGATGCTACATTCTTCTTCATACAGTCCATTTTCTTGAATTATTTGCTCAGCATATAGATTGAATAAGTATGGTGAAAGAAAACAAAGGTGATACAAAATTTTCCTGATTTTAAACCACACAGTCAGTATCCCCTTGTTCTGTTCAAAAAACTGCTTATTGGTCTATGTATGAGTTCCTTATGAGCACAGTTAAATGTTCTGCAATTCCCATTCTTGACAATGTTATTGCTAATTGTTATGATCCACATAGTCAAAGGCCTTTGCAAAGTCAATAAAACATAAGTAAACATCTTTCTAGTATTCTCTGCTTCCAGCCAAGATCCATCTGATATCAGCTATGACATTTCTCATTCTACGTTTTCTTCTGAATCCAGCTTGAATTTCTGGCAGTTCCCTGCTAATGTACTGCTGCAAACAGTTTTGAATTATCTTCAGCAAAATTTTACTTGTGCATGATATTGATGATATTGTTTGCTAATTTTCACATTCTGTTGTATCACCTTTCTTTGGAATGGGCACAAATGCAGATCTCTTCTACTTGGTTGGCCAGTTAGCTGTCTTCCAAATTTCTTGACTTAGATGAGTGAGTGCTTCTAGCATTGTGTCTATTTATTGAAATATCTCAATTGGTATTCTGTCAATTCCCGGAGCATTGTCTACTTCCATAATGATACTGCCTTGGAAACCCAAGGAGGGGTCTATGAGTTGGGTCCAACTTGATGGCACATAACAACAACAACAACAACAACAGTGCCTTCAGTGCAGCTTGGATTTCTTCTTTCATTTTCATTGGTTCTTGTTATGCTACCTCCTGAGAGGGTTGAGCATTGACCAGTTCGTATTGGTATGATTCTGTATATTCCTTCCATTTTCTTTTGATGCTTCCTGTGCCATTGAATATTCTGCCTATGAAATCCTTCAATATTGTAACTTGAGGCTTGAATTTTTTCTTCAGTTCTTTCAGCTTGAGAAATGTTGAATGCTTTCTTCCCTTTTGGTTTTCTAACTCTAGGTCTTTGCACATTTCATATTGATACTTTACTTTGTCTTCTCCAGCCACTCTTTAAAATCATCTGTTCAACTCTTTCATCATTTCTTCCATTCAGTTTAGCAACTCTATGATAAAGAGTAAGCTTCTCACATCCATTTAGATTTTTTCTTTCCTTCCTATCTTTTTAATAACTTTTTGCTTTCTTCATGTATAGTGTCCTTGATGCCATCCCACAACTCATCCCTTTTTAGTCGTTAATATTCAGTGCATTAAATCTCTTCTTGAGGTGGTCTTTTAATTCAGGTGGGATATACTCAAGGTTATAATTTGGTTCTCATGAACTTGTTTTCATTTTCTTCAGCTTCAAATTGAACTTGCATTTGAGCCATTGATACACTGTTCCACAATCAGCCCCTAGCTGGTACAGATAGATAATGTTGAGCTTCTCCATCTTGTCTTTCCACAGATGTAATCTATTTCATTCCTATGTATTCCATCTCATAAGATCTAATATATTATGTTGTTGAAGAAAAGTTTTTGCAAGGAATACGTAATTTGTGTTGCAAATTTCTGTCATGAGATGTCGGTATCATTTCTATCACCAAGGCCATATTTTCCAGCTACTGAACCATCTTTGTTTCTAATTTTCACATTCTAATTAGCAGTAATTATTAATGCACCTTGATCGCATATTTGATCAGTTTCAGACTTCAGAAGCTGGTAAAATATTTTCAATTTCTCCATCTTTGGCATTATGGTAGGTGCATAAATTTGAATAATAGTCATGTTAACTGGGCTTCTGTGTAGGAGTATAGATATTATTCTATCATTGTACTTCAGGATAGATCTTCAAATGTTCTTTTTGACAAAGAATTTGACACCATTCCTCTTCAACTTGTCATTTTCTGCATAGTATACCATATTATTGTCCAATTCAAAATGGTCGATACCAGTACATTGCAGCTCACTATTGCCAAGGACATGGGAGCTCCAGGGATGTAGTGCCTAAATCATTAGACTGTTAACCAGAAAGGTGGCAATTCAAACACATCAGCCACTCTCCTCAGAAGGATGGTTGAGCAATCTACTTCCGTAGAGATACTGCCTCAGAAACCCAAGGAGGGGTCGCTATGAGTCGAATCGACTCGATGGCAGTGAGTATGTTTTTTATTTTTGTTTTAATGCCCAGGACATTGATCTTTATGTGTTCCATTTCATTTTTGATGACTTTCAGTTTTTCTAGATTCATACCATACATTCCATGTTCCAATTATTAAGGGATGTTTGCAGCTGTTTCTTGTCATTTTGAGTCATGCTTCATCTTCAAATTTGGGTCCTGAAACCTTTACTCCATCCACATCCTTAAAGCCAACTCTACTTAGAGGAGGCAGCTCTTCCCCAGTCATATTTTTAGTGTTTTTCAACCTGAGGGTCTCATCCTCCAGCACTATATCAGACAATGTTCCACTGCTATTCTTAAGGTTTTCACTGACCAATTTTTTTTAGTAGTAGATTGCCAAGTCCTTCTTACTAGTCTATCTTAGTCTGGAAGCTCAGCTGAAACCTATCCACCATGGGGTGACCCTGCTGGTATTTGAAATACCAGTGGCACAGCTTCCAGCATACATACAAACCACCACAGTAGGACGAACTGATAGAGGAGTGATGGATTCATTTTTCAGCATATGGAAAACTCTAGAAGGCTCTGTAATTTAAAATGCCAATAGTATGTGCTAATTTAAATTTGTTGTTGTTCTTCTTCTGTTTTTTTAACAAAAAATTAAAAGTTACCACAGCAATTAAATGTCTGGCTGCTGACCAGAAGGTAAGCAGTGCAAATCTATCCAGTGAGTGAGCTAATGCCAAAGACCTTGCAATCTTCTCTCATAAAAATTGCAAGTGGAGAAGCCCTATGCAGCAGTTCTCTGTCACATGGAGTCACTATGAGTCAGAATCAATTCCATAGTACTAACAACAACAAACAACAGCAAACTTTATTGTTATATCTTTATACTATGATCATATATGAGTGATGCAATAAGAAAGTATATGAGAACAGTCATCCCAGTCATGTGCTTACTTTTAAATGAGTGAAAAAGGATGGAATAAATAGAATTCAACCCCTCCCTTCCATTCTCCCAGCATCTGCATTGGTCACACCTTAAGCCTCAGAGAAGTCATCAGTAACGCCTTCAGGAGATGAGCTGTCAACAAGCCAGAGCCAGAGTTCTTTTCTGGAATGGGATAATACATAGGTCTCTGGAAGGGAGGATGGGCTAGATGGTAGGAGAAGGGGCAGCAAACACCAAAGGGAGTTTCACCTACTTGGTGACTTTTCAGTGCTGTGATCCCACCTGTCTTCACCTCTGGAAGATACTCCCCTGTGCTCATGTGTATTAATTATGGTCAGTTATTATAGCTATGCACACAGCAGAGTGAGCCATGAACTTAAGGGGGAGGAGAAGTGTTTCCTAATGCCTACTCACTCTGGCTTAGCCCAAGTGACTTAGTGGCTAGCACGTGTCATGCTGTTTGCTAAGTTAGATGGGAGGGTTCTTTCTGGCCATTATGGGTGGGGTGGTTGCCACTGTGATTTGTGGTGGAAACACAGCGCAGAAGGTATAGGGCAGGCCAGGTAGCTGATGAAACAGTTTTATTGCTATGAATTATTCTTAAAGGCATCAGTACTTTGCTTAGCAGTTAGTCTTCAGATGTAAGTTAATAGATGGATCAACACAGAGAGTAGTAAATGAAGTACATACATTCTGTAGTTACAGGCTTTTATATATATATGAGTTGTAAGAGATTCTCGAAGTATCACCTGAAGCCCAAGGAAATTAAATGACATGCCTTCAGTCATCCTAAGAGTCAGGGCAGAGATAAGACTAAACTTGAGGCCTTACTCATTCACTGATTTATTCGATACTCATTTGTTTTAGGCTCTTCTATGTATTGGGTAAGGAGCCTTGGTGGTGCAGTGGTTAAGTGCTTTGCTGCTAACTGAAAGGTTGGTGGTTTGAATTCACTAGCTGCTGTGGGAGAAAGATGTGGCAGTCTACTTCCAAAAAGACTGCAGTCTTGGAAACCCTATGGGGAAGTTCTATTCTGTTCTGTAGGGTTGCTTTGAGTCAGAATCAACTTGAGAGCAATGGGTTTGGTTTGGTTTCACGTATTGAGAATTGGCCTGGGATGAGATAGGGAGTACACCAAAGCAAAAAACCAAACGTGCTGCCATGAGGCAATTCCGACTACGTAGGTGAGTAAAATAAGGGCCCTTTCTCAGGGACTCATGATCTAGTAGGAGGAGATAACAACATTAACTGCTTATTTAATAAAATACCATGTGATGCTTCCCTGAAACTAAGAAATTTTAAATGCCTCCCATATAGGAGACAATCTGTTTGTTTAAGGAATTGGCTCAGGTAAAATATTGCTTGGGCATGTGATCCTATCTTTGTTCAGACTTCAGAAGTAGCCTCCAGTGTGTAAGATACTGCAACAAAAATGAAACCAAAGCTTCTTTGGGCAATGCTGAAAGAGCAGAGGAATAGATTAAAGGTATAAAAACGTGGAGCCCATCTGCTTTATTTCCACCTTAATTTGGGGAGTGTGTTTATTTGAGGAGTTTAACATACTTGTTTCATGTAAGTATGTGAGACCAGATACCGTACCTTGTCTGTGTTCCAGGAGATGCCCTATACAGAATTGCTTCTGCTTATTGTGTGACCGTAGTATTTGCTCTCCCTTTTGTGTTTAGAGTATTATGTTAAAGAGTCTTTCCTTTATTGTGTTAGATCTAGGTTTGACAGTGAGAGCAACCCACCAAGATTCTAAAATAATTCAGAATAGTGCAAGAGAGCAGAACTTTGGATGTGGTTAGGAACCTTCATGACAGTGTATTTTTTCCTTCTTTAGAAAGTATTCCATGATTGGTGGCCAAGTGTCATAGCCACTATCCCTATCCTTCACTTTTGTGATGTATTAAAACAGATTAAGTAAGTAAAGAATAAAAAATATATACATCAAATATACCTTGTTTGGATCTTGATTTGAGCAAACCAGTTATAAAAAAAAATTATGAGACACTCAGAGAAACTTGATAATTATTATTACCAGTAGTAATAGAAGTGTTTAATGATAATGGTAAGTTTTTAAAATGAGTTTTTTCATAGAGATACAATTAAAGTATACGTGGATGAAAGTATATATCTTTAAAAATATATATGTTGTTGTTGTTATGTGCCGTCGAGTCGGCCCTGACTCATAGCAACCCCTCCTTGGGTTTCTGAGGCAGTATCACTATGGAAGTAGGATTGCCCAACCTTCCTTCCGAGGAGTGGCTGGTGGGTTTGAACCGCCAGCTTTCTGGTTAGCAGTCAAGTGCTTTAGCCACTGTGCTACCAGAGCTCCTATATATATATATGGCACATAACAACAACATATATATAGAAGCTCTGGTAGCATAGTGCCTAAGGCACTTGACTGCTAACCAGAAGGCTGGCGGTTCAAACCCACCAGCCACTCCTTGGAAGGAAGGTTGGGCAATCTAATTTCGTAGTGATACTGCCTTGGAAACCCAAGGAGGGCTCACTATTAGTTGGGTCTGACTTGACAGCACATAACGACAACAACGTTTCCAGATGCCTTTGTATCTGCCTCTGAGTCTTCTGGATGTCAGTTATTGGGCTAAGATGCTGTTGCTGAGGCTAAGGTAGAGCTAATAAATGAACTGGCCTCTGCTAGCTACTATTTCTTTTCTCTAAAATTGCCCACTCCTCTTCTTCCACTTTGTATATGAATAGGACAGGAGAGTGCATGATTCTTCACCACTCTTCTGTAAATTCGAGAAGCATTTATTTCCTTCCTGGCTGACTCCCAAGGTTTGAGATTATGTTTAATTAATTACTTTTAACTGATTGGTCAAGAGCCCCACCTCAATCTAGACATTTTATAATAAAAACATAGGAACAAAAAAGATCAAAACAATTTACTTAAAAGAAAACCAGGTACCAAGCAAGGAGAGGAAAAGAAAACTATTATAAAAGCTCTTGCTGCAGAAAATTAGAGCTAATGGCTCAATATATAGCTCTCAGCTTCCTAGCAGTCAGAGGAAAAAGGGAATCAATGTGAACTGAACAACTACATCCTCTCCTGCCACATTGTTGTTGTTGTTGTGTGCCATCGAGTCAGACCCGACTCATAGCGACCCCTCCTTGGGTTTCCGAGTCAGTATCACTACAGAAGTAGAGTGCCCCATCTTCCTTCCAAGGAGTGGCTGGTGGGTTTGAACCGCCAGCCTTCTGGTTAGCAGTCAAGTGCCTTAGGCACTATGCTACCAGAGCTTCTCCTGCCACATTAGATGGAGAGAAAAAAAAAAAAGATAGAGAGATTCCCAGTTTCTCTAAGCTTCCTGTTTTTATTTGAGAATGCAGAGATAAAGTTCCTGACATAACAACTTTTTCTTACAAGGCCACAACTAATCATGTCATTAATAGGTAATTCCAAGGTAGCCATTTGCTGGTAATCGCATGCTGCCAAAGTGCCAAGTTTCTACATGGCAATTCCAATGGTAATTACCATGAAATTACATAACTGCAATTACCCTGTTGTGTGAGTGGTGTAAATAACCATATACCTGCTCTGTGATAACAAAATTGAATGACATGGCTACTTACTTAGTAGCAACTGGAAATTCACCAACGGACTACCAAACCAATAACTTTCTCCTACATTGTTTTATTCTGACCCACATGGAGTCACCATGAGTTGGAATCGAAGCGATGGTGACAGGATTTTTTGTTTTGTTTTGAGAGGGGGAAGAAGATGATTGGCATTGTTCAGGTTGCTTTAATCAAAACCTTACTAAAGGTATTGATACTACCGGTTCATTAACTCTTAGTCACTGGTGTTTGGCTTTGGAGATTGAGCCTCTCTAGTGAGTTGGCTGTCAGAGCACACTAAAATGAAAGCAGAACTCAGAGTCCAAAGAGAGTAAGTCCCAGTTTAGCCACTGGCCAGTTGTATGGTTTGGGGACAGTACTTAATCTCTCTGAGTCTCAGTTTCCTCTCTGTAAATCAGAGTGATGAAGCTATATATATGAAGCCTGGGGTAAACGCTCAGCCTCTCCAGGATTGACTGATATCAGTGGCCGAGGATGGGGAGAAAGCCCAACTTCATAGGCAATACAACTTCTATACTCTGAGGCTGGTCTGATTCACTTGGGTGTGAAACACCGTCAGAGCTGAGACACTGTCACGCTTTATCACTTGAGGGTGGCAGCCTGAACCCAGCTCTGAACTCTGGCCATTTTCTGAAGGAAGATTATAACTCCATTTCCATCAGGAAGTAAGGGGTGATGCTGCTTCAGGTGCGTGAGAGGAAGGGATTACACCCAACAAAATTTAACTCCTAGGAGATTATGTTCTTAGTGCTTGGCTTTAGCTGGGAAATAAATCAGCCAAGAGTAAACTGACCAGTAAAAACTCTCAATTGTCCAACACCAGGGCCCTAGCCCAGCAGCCAGAGCTGCCCCACAGCCAATGTTACCTCTCTTCTCCCAGATGGGTCTTCTCATGGGTTTCTTATTCAAGGCAGGAAAATCCCAGGAAGAGGAAGTGGGACAGCACCCAGCAATTTCAGAGGACTGTCTAGACTAGGCTTGGAGAACTTTCAAATACAATCAGACCATGAAAGACCACTTTCCTTATCACTTGTCTGTGTCACTACTCCCTTTGCTTTGTGGTGTGCATAAGGGCTGGACCTAGGCGAATAGCTTCTTTCAGGAGATGATAGATTTATATTCCAAAGTGCTACTAAACTTGTAACCATAGTAACAAACAAAGCTATTACATAAAATGGCTTCGCAGTGTGAAAGCAATAATTATATTAACCAGATGGGAGGAAAAAGGAGGAAGAAGTCTGATCAATGTGGAAGGCACCAGTAAATTGGATTGAGAAAGCATGACATTTTCCTAAATTACATCTATTTGGGGGAAGGGGCGAGAACCCAAAACTGAGGAACTGCAATGGAGTTGGGAGCAGGCCCCACCAGGTGGCAGTATGCAGAAGTTACTGAAGCAGCTCCTTTGTTGGTGGCTTCTGTGTGTGAGGAACTTAATACTTGTTGAAGGCTTGATTTTATTAAAGCAGCACCCTCCCCCACCCCCTATTTGCCAATTCGATGGGGGAATTTCCCTGTCAACACTAACAACATGGAACTAGCCCAAATTAGACCTTATTAAGAAGGATGTTGGTTGAGTCATATTATAGTTGCAATGGTCTAAGTTCTAAGCGAAACACCAGCATGATCTGATTACGCTTTGAGTGTCTGATATAGATCAGGGCCTGCCATGCAGCTAACTCCTAAGCTTCTACCCAAATCTCTCCATCCAAACACGTGGTTCTCAAACTTGGCTGTACAGCAGAATCACCCAGAGGCAGAGAGGTATCTAAGGTATGGTAGGTATAGCGTGTGCCCTGGGCACTGCTTGAAGGGGGCACCACTGAGCAGTTTCTGTTAACCATCAGTTTCCACAGCCAGCTGTGAGAGATCATTCAGCAAGTTAAATTTAATGCTTCCGAATTTGAGAGCCTCCATGGGTCAGGGCAGACAGTGTAACTGTATGATCTTGCTCTGTTGAATGTAGAAGAGAAGAAACTGAAAACATTGACTTTGAGCACATCACAGGCCAGTTTTCACCAGTGATAGCAAGGAAGGTGCAATTGTAATTTTCATGTATTAAGTAAAAGAGTAACTTGTGATTTTGAGCTGGTATTACGATAAAGTCAAACCGAAACATGGATGTCAGATATTTGGACAAGGGTACGATTTCAGTGTTTGCCATAGACATTATTTTCTGTAGATATGCCCCTGCCCAGCAGGCTTCAAGAATTTCTAATCTCCAAGTCCTACTCCCACCATTTCTGCTTTTATTTTATGTGGTGTGGCCTGGGCATTAGGATTCTTAACAATTCTCTACCTAAGTCTAATGGTGTTTGTGAGGGTTGGATGGGTAAGAAGCTACTTATTAAGACGGAGCTGATGTAAGTTATCCAAAGTTGGCATATTTGGAGGAAGAGGGGAGTTGGGGACTAACTTTCTCATCAACTGCTTTCTCTTATAGTCCAATGGGTAGATCTCAGTTTAATTAATTATTCTAGGTAGAAAACACTAGCTGAGAAGTACAGTGTCCTCCTGACATTTGTTCGTTTGCAAATTTGTGTTAGAATACCAAGGAGCCTTTCCTCCTTTGCAGTGAATTGTAAATCTCCGTTTTGATACCTCCTAGGAGCTCTGGTAGCATAGTGCCTAAGGCTAACCAGAAGGCTGGCGGTTCAAACCCACCAGCCACTCCTCGGAAGGAAGGTTGGGCAATCTACTTCCGTAGTGATACTGCCTCGGAAACCCAAGGAGGGGGTCGCTATGAGTCGGGTCTGACTCGATAGCACATAACAACAACAACACATGAAATCCCTGGCCGGTCAGAGCTGTTCCTTTACAAGGCCTTGCAGATTACGCAACACAGACACATCTGACAGAATCTGAATGTCTAGCTAGAGCTTGTGTAATTTGGCCGCATCAGTCAAACAACACAGACAGGGACAGCCCTGGGAAAAATGTAAAGTAGGCAAAACTGCCTTAGCTTCCTCCTCCCTTCTCTTCCACTGCCCCATCCAGGCCATTTTAAACCTCTCTTCTCCTACTTAATTTTAGATGTGAGATGTTGTGAGACAAATAATGGGTTAATCAGAAAAAGACATTCACTACCCCACTCCAGGGCCGTTTTATAGACGTCTGATAATAACCTCCATCCTCATTACATGACAGACAATGTACTAAGTGCTTTATCTCATTTCATTTTCACAGCAAATTTATGTGAAAGCCATTATTATCTCCATTTTATAGAGGAAGAAACTGAAGCCTGGAGATGTTAAATATCTTAGGCTAGCCCCTGCAGCTAGTAAGTGGCAGAATGGGATTTGAATCCACATCTGTATCTGTGACCTGGAACTCTTAATCCTTCCTTATACTGCTTCCTTCTCTGCTTCTTAGAGCTACAGATTCCTTGCTTTGCTATCCAATAGGGAGCCACTAGCCACATGTGGCTACTTAAATTTAAATCTAAATTAATTAAAATCACATAAAATTAAAAATTCAATTTCTCAATCATACTAATCACATTTTAAGTGCTCAATCGGCATACGTGGCTACCATTTTGGATAGCACAGAAATGGAATATTTGCATCATCATAACAAGTTCTACAATGCTTAGAAATAATCTGGAAAATCTCTGCAATTTACAGATGAGGAACTGAGGTTCAGGGAGGAGAAGTGATTGCCTAAGAAGTACCCCTCTTTCTATAACTCCCCACCCCAGCATGATATAACAGGGGCTAGAGCCTGGGCTTCCTGATGCAGACCTCTTGCTCCTTCACACTTGACCATACCTGCCACTCAAAGCCATCCTCTAAGGCTGAGTCAGTGAAGATTGAGTTCAAACCAGGGAGGCTTTGCGTTGTCTGGGTTGTGCAGCCAGGCTAGGTATATGGAGGAGACTTTGGATGCTGCAAGCTCTAGAAGATCCTTCTTCAGCCCCCAAGGTTATTGTTGATAAGGTGTAACTTGCAAGGGTTTGTTTAGTGGTGAGAAAAGGTCTCTCTAGCATGCATGCTCCACCACTGAAATCTGTAATGGGTTAATCAGAAAAAGACATTCACTACCCCCACTCCAGGGCCGTTTTATAGACGTCTGATAATGACCTCCATCCTCATTACATGACAGACAATGTACTAAGTGCTGCCTGAGAACTGATTCCTTAGTGGCCTGAGCTGTGTAGGTACACGCCCTTGGGTGCTGTCTGGATCCTTCACAGACCATTTCTTGGTAAAGAAGTCGCAATGCTTGTGATCTGAATGCAGCTCAAAAACCTTGTATAGGTACCTCTTATACCCCACACTGGGGAGGGCAGGATTCAGAGATGAGTAAGATTTGAGTCTGCTCTGTTATTATTATTTGTTGTTAGTCGTTGTCCAGGAGCTCTGATGGCATAGTGCCTAAGGCCTCTGACTACTAACCAGAAGGCTGATGGTTCAAAGCCACCGGCCACTCCTCAGAAGAAAGACTGGGCAATCTACTTCCATAGAGATACAGCCTCAGAAACCAAAGGAGTTGCTGTCCAGTTGGCTCTGACTCATGGAAACTTTATGTGTAACAATGAAACATTGTCTGGTCCTGCACCATCTTCATGTTCATTGAGATGTTTGAGTTCATTGTTGTGGCTATTTTGCCAGTCCGTCTCATTGAAGGTTTCCCTCATCTTTGTTGGCCCTGTACTCTACCTTACTGAGATTCAAAATCCAGAGGAATACTAGAAGCCAGATACATAGTAGACTGGAAAGAGCTTAGTCATTAGAGTTAGCTAGATTTGTGTTCAGGTTCTGCCATGACCACTTTCTAGCTAGGCAACCTTGGGTTTGATTTGTAGCCTTTCTGATCCTCCCCTCATTTATAAAGTCAGGATCACCGTAATGTTGTGAGAACTGAGATGAAAGCCCTTTGCCTAATATGTGGATCATAGGTGTCAAAGAAATGTGGATTCCCTGACTACTCCACTCACGCTTCTGCCTGTGTAGCCCTTTGGCCTCCAGTGTCCTCTCACATTTCTGGGCTCACTCAGAATGGGGATAACCACCTGTGGTGTCTAAGATTTTGACTTTTCACTGCTTTTATTTTTTAATTGGTATACCCTTATTCCCATGGACTTACTATCCCTTTATTATTAATTATGTTCATGGATCACTTCCTAGACAAGTGAGATATTCATAGAAAAACTCATTTCAAGAATTTGTGGGTTTAGAGTATAAGAAAAAAATACATATTTTATGAGAAAAGAACCAGTCATGCAATGAAATTTTATTTACATCACAAATTGCACAAAGTACTTTCTATGTACCAAGTATTGTACTAGAGAGACAATAGTGGACAAGACAGACAAAATTAAAACTGCAAAGGCAATTCCATATACCATGAATCAAAAGCACGCTTTGCGTTTCTTGTCTTGAATATAGATACAGGTACAGATGTATATAAAAAGAGCTCTGGTGGCACAGTGGTCAAGGCATTTGGCTGCTGACCAAAAGGTTGGCAGTTCGAAGCCACTGGCCACTCCACAGGAGTGTCTGCTTCCATACAGATACAAAGCCTTGGAAACCTATGGGAGTTGCTATAAGTCAGAATTGACTCAATGGCATTGGGTTTGGGTTTTTTGGTTGTAGATATATAAGGAAAAGTAGTTGCCTTTTTCTCCCAAAGCTTGGCTGTGGAATTAGTAAACTTATTCTCTTTACCTAGGAGCCTAGATTCTCCTAGTCTTCTAACTGGACAAGTACTTTGGGAAAGCTCCTTACCCAAAGCCTGCAGCCCTTTCTCATGCAATCCAGCATTGCAGTTTACATTTGGTGCTTTTTGAGTCCAAAACAATTTTTTAATCCAAAAAATTATCACTAATCATTCTCTGGCCATGTAAGGTCTGACAAATTAGCACAGCTGCCTGAAGAAGGAAATGTTTGCTCTGCATTGGAGCTTCTCTTTGTTTTCACAGCCCTTCCCAAATTAAGTGAGTGTAGATCCTCTATTGAACATCACTAGGTGGCAGACACAGGTTTAGACACCAGCATGGTAGTTAAGGTTATGTGTCAATTTGGCTAGGCCTGATTTTGAGTGGCTGGGCAGCTGGATGTAGTTATTCCCCATGGGGAGATTGGTAGTCAACTCCATGGTGGAATCTACTGGAGCAGTCTTAGAGATGTGGGCTGAGTAGCTGTCTTAGAGATGTGGTCTGCTTCTAATATATAAAGAGAAGTTTTGAGGATTTCACCCCCTTTTGAGCATGCTCGGACCCTGCAGGTAGCCAAGTCATCATTTAGCAGCCTACCATGTTTTCTGCCGATCTTGGACTGTCTCTGGACTTGAACTAGTGGCCTGTCATTTTGTTTGGTAATATTGGAACTGTGTCATTTTATTTGCTGACCTTGGGCTTGTTAGCCTCAACACCCAATAACTTCCTTAGTGAAGAGACAGCTTTAGCTTCAGTGAGCTGGGAGCAAGAGGCAGACAGAGCTGAAGCCCAAGGTCTAGGGGCTTTTCACCCAGCTCCTAGAGCTTGGTACTTTGAACTCGGACTTCTCGCCTCCAAAACTGTAAGGGAATAAACTCCTTTTTGTTAAAGCCGTATTTTCTGTTAGAGCAGCACAAAGTAACTGAAACCACCAGAGTTACAAAGACAAGTAAGTGTTCACAGTCCAGAAGGGAGACAGACATGAAGCAGCAACACTGCATGCACCAGCAGAGGTTTCATAGGAAAGAGCAACTTGGAAGGAATGATTGGTTATTTGAGTTCAGGGAATTATAAGTTAGAAGGACAGATGTGAGAAGGAAAGATTTTCAAAAGAGAGAATAGATTGTGTAAAGCCATTATACAAATACCCTTTTTTCCAACTCCCTTTAATAGACTCTAACTCTACAACCCTTACTTTGACCCTAACCGGTAAATCCATAGTGTTTAAGCAGATTCTATTTTTAACCAAATATTTGCCCTTACCCATTCCTTACCATTGTCTGCCTTTAACAAATGCCAACAAAGCACTGCCATGGCTTTGTTCTAGTGTTTGCCTTAAAATAGGGCTCCCTTTCTGTTTTCCACTTGACTAGCAGTGAAATAGAAAGACCTGGAATGAGGTAAGTCATTTGGCACCCTGAGATAAAGGACAGTGTAGCCTGTCACATGGTAGTCAAAAGGGAAGTTGTACTGACAGTCTTTAAGAAGTACAAATACAATAAGGGGACTTGGCAACCAAAGTGGAATGCCAAGATGTTGGCTGATTTCCTTTGGTGGGAGGGATGGGGGAAGCTGTTGTGGGAGGGCCTGATCACGTGCTTGCCCTCTTGGCTCTGGAAACTGGAAGTGTGACCAGGACCTCTCTTTAACTGTGCAAGTCATGGGATCAGTGTGGAGGCTGTGGAAATGGCAGTGGACCTTTGTGTCAATACCAAGGAACCCCTTCTTGTGTCTGAGTTATGTGTGGCTGGGCTCTAGTTCATCCCCAAATCCCAACACATAAATGTCAGATGCCAGGGAAAGCAGGCAGAACCTGCAAAGTGTGTCTACCCTTAACCAACGTTCCTGTGGAGTCTAATTTAGGCACATATTGATAAGAATAAATTCTTGTAAATTTCAAGAAGTGTTGGGATGAGCAGGAAGTAGTGCTGCCTTTTAAAAGAATTTTTTCTTCAAACTGAACCTATTTGTAAAACTAAATTGTGGTGATGGTTGGACTGCTCTATAAATTTACCAAAACATCATTGAGTTTTGTATTTATAATGGTGAATTTGTGGTATATACATTATATCTCAGTAAAGCTGTTAAAAATAATTAAAAAATAATAATTGAACCTGTTCGTGGACCCTCAGACAATTTTCTAGTGCCTATAGGGCTTAACAGGTATTCCCTTAAGCAAAATAATGCAGTAGGTGGACTGTCTTCAGAGTTCCTAATGTATCTGTTCCGTCCTTTTTCTACCTTTCCTGCAAGGAGCTCTGATGGGGCTGTGGTTAAGGCATTGGGCTACTAATAGAAAAGTTGGCAGTTTGAACTCACCAGCTGCTCCACAGGAGCAAAAGGAGGCAATCTGCTTCTGTAAAGATTTACTGCCTTGGAAACCCTATGTGGGTCACTGGGAGTCAGAATCAACTCAATGGCAGTAGGTTTGGATTTGATTTTAATCTTTCTTGCATTAGATACCTGCTACCATCCTTTTTTCTCCCTTTGTCCCTTACTCCCAGAAAGAACTTCTCAGTATTTTACTTACTCATTAGTGCATGAGTCCATTACCCAATATTGATTCTTTAATATATTTGCATTTTAAACCTGTCTCTCAGTGTAGAGTTATTTTCTAAAATCCTCATCTAAGGGATTTAAACCTTAAGGGGAGGGATAGGAAGGAATTGAAGAAGAGGGGTTTTTCCCTAAGAACCTGGAAATCACAACAGGAAGGTAACCATCTGCAAATAAAATCAACTGACTGAAAGTGATGAAAGACTGAGATGGTCCAGTATTCTTGGCTCAAGCCATGTAGATGGCCCTGGGAGCAGCTGCAGGACTGGCCCAGCCGTTCTATCTATCCATCAGTGAATCAGACACAGCCAGCTGCTTCCCTCACAGAGAAGCTTGCTATAGTCATAAAGACAGCTGGAGACTTGTAATGATGATTTATGTGCACAGAGAGGAGCATGGACTCCTAAATATTGACATGACTGACAGTATGGGATGAATTTAATTACACCTACTCCTCACTTACCGACTATCTCGTTATCCAACATTTCACATTTACAACAATAGTAAAAAATTTACTACACGACTATTTTGCATCTTAACGAGGTACGTCTGGCAGTAACAAATGCTGAGGTGTGAGGCAAGAGTTAACTGCTGGCTGTAATAATGTAAGGTTATGTGTCATCTTGGTTGGGCCATGATCCTCAGTGGTTTGACAGTTATGTAATGATATAAATTGGCATTACATAATGATGTAGTTATCCTCCATTTTGTGATCTGATGTGGTCACCCCAATTTTCACATAACATTGATTTTCACATAAGAACTTGGTTTTTTGAACCTAATCATGTTGATAAGTAAGGAGTAGATATAGTCTGCACAGTGTCACTCTTTATTTTGCTTGTACCATATAGAAGCTGTGTGACTGTGGAGGAAGAACTGGATGTGGAAGTAGCCAATCTAAGTTTATCCCTTCTCTGATGCACTCTACTCACTCACTGCCGTCAAGTCGATTCGACTCTTCCTTGGGTCCCGAGGTGGAAGTAGATTGCCCAGTCTTCATTCCAAGGAGTGGCTGGTGGGTTTGAACCGCCAGCCTTCTGGTTAGCAGTCACATGCCTTAGGCACCACGCCACCAGAGCTCCCTTGATGCTCTCTAGCTGTGGAGATTTGGATGAACCACCTAACCCCTCTGAGTCTCAGTCCTCTCGTTTCCAAAATGGGCCTATTACCCTCAGCTTCAGAGGGCTGATTTGAGGAAGGTGGTATTCACCTTTTACAGATATTGCAGACAGTAATTGAGATAGAGATATGAGGGTTTTCATAAGTTAAAATACCCTACATGTTATTATATATTTGATCTTCCTATTAGTTCTCTAAAAAAGACATGGCAGATGGTTATTACCCATCTACCTGATGACAAAAGAGGGTACCAGTTAGCTAAGTGATTTGCCTAGGATTAATAGTCACATCTGATTAAAACAGGGCTTTCTGGAAACCAGCATTTTGAAGACTCAAGGTTAATTTCCATTGCAGTTCAGGAGGTCCAGACAGGGAATATCAACACTGACATTTCAGAACTCTTCCAATTAGTCTCAAGAGTTCAAATATATCACTCTGTTCAATACAACCCAGAGTGTAATCGTTTGTTGGTAACAGAAAAACAAAAAGATTGACTCCTATCCCCAACCTCACTGTTAATGTTTTGGGGACTGGCTCTTTAGCACCTAGGGAGGCTAGCAGAAAAATCAAAAGTTAGCAGTAAACCTAGAACCAAAGCTTATCCCTTCCTTTCCATCTTCTCTCAACTTTAGCCAACAATAACCAACAATAACCAAGCCCTTGTTTAGCCTCACAGATCTGACTCTGAACCTGGACATCCCATGGACATAAACACAACTTGCTTTTTATTGGCATGTTGGTGGAATGGCTTAACACAGCTAGGAAACAATTTTATTTTTCCCCTTTGCAACTCAATTATGAGGCTGAAGGGTACATATAGATTTTTCTGCAGGAAGCAAAGGGCTTTCAGGCTTACTTTATTGGTAGATTACTGCATCACCTCCATGGTGAAGGGTTTGCTGCTTTTAAGAGGCGGAAATGCCCAGACTGAAACAAAGAAAGAAAAATATAATACCTTCCAGATTGCTTTGTAAAAACAAGAGGGAGGCGTTCTAAATTGTGACCTTTCACTCCCGTCCCACCTGAGACCATTCTCTTAGTTAGAGGCTCCATGCATCAAATGTGAAGCAACAACAAGGCCCCCATGGGTGGTGAGAATTCTGAATTAGGACCTGGGAGCCTGGGCTGGGGTTCTGTCCCCTGCTCTGACACACGCTGAGTAGGTACCCTGTTCAATATCTTCAGCCTTCTGTTCTGCTGTTTCTTTATCTTTTAAAGGACTGGCTGCTTTATAAATTCCCCCTTTATAAATATTCTGTGAGTCTGTTTTCTACAGATCTTCTTGTTGTCTTTCTCTATGTGTTTATGTGTATGAGGGTTAAATATTTCAATAGAGGCTAAAGTTGGGAGAAGATAGAAAGGCAGGGATAAGTTTTGGTTCTAGGTTTACTGCTAACTTTTGATTTTTCTACTAACCTCCCTAGATGTTAAAAAGCCAGTCCCCAAAATGTTGACAATGGGGCCGGGGGTTGGAGTCAATCTTTTTGTTTTTCTGTTAAAATCCCAGATGTTTCCTGAATTCTCAGAACAGCTCAGCTAGGAATCTGTGACTAGATCCAATGGAGATGTCCAACATCACACTTGGAAATAAAAGCAAGCTGAATGTCGGAAACCATTGTCCTGCAATCTGAATATGTGGGATAGAAAAAGGTGGCTTAGTTATGAGTGTTCAGGCACTGCTGTCACATGGAGAATGCATTTGCAATCATTTCTTTAGTCCAGTGGAGGTGTTGATGGCTACTCAGGACATGCCTTGAGACGCCAAACTGCCTTGAGATGGTGGTGTGGGCAGGCGTCTCTGTCTCCTGCTCCCTGAGGAAATGGTAAGGATGTTCGTCCACTGTGGGAAAAGCAGACTGGGCAGGCACAGCAGACTACATGGAATGATGGAACCCCCAAGTCCAAAGGGACATCCAAGGGTGACTGTAGACATCCTTTTTCTCCAGCACAGGGGTGTTTGTCTCCTGTGGCCTTTGATCTCTGGGGGGAAAAAAATGCAGTTATTCCCATCTTCAGTACACCAAGCAGCAAGCAGGGTCTAATCACTCCAGTTGTGGTGTCTGGTCCTGTAGTAGGCAGAACTATGCTCTCTTGTATGGGTAATAAGCTCAATATTTAGCCTACATTATTGGGGCAGTAGAGAGGGGAAGGGTGGGTGTGGGACAAAATGGGAAAGAGACTGCCATACAAATGAATATTGAATCCGAAGTATTATTGTTAGAATCCCTAGAGAAAATGGCTCTCGAACATACAGGATTTTCAATACATTTTTAAAAACGGAATGACTCTTCTGTTTTTTCCATTTATTGTAACTTCCCAAAGCTTATTTTTAGTAGCACTGATAGTGCCGCCTACCCCTGTACTCATTTTCTACAGATTTTAAAATTTGGTATTATCCTGTCTCTCCAGAGGTCCCTTCTATTTCTAAAACATTAGTACTATGGGGGGGGGGGGAAATAGGACACTTTCTAGGAGAAAGGAGCCTTGGATATTTGCATTCCATTTTGATTAGGATTTTTGCTTCTCTCAGTTCACTCTGAATCAAGGGAAAACATTTAAATGGAAATAAAGTCATTCCAGGGACCTGTGGACACCAAAGGCCCCTAACACAGTCCACTCGAGCATGAATGAGAATGTCCTCTTGGGGCCAGATAGATGGGAGCCCTGCCTCAGGGGCAGGCCTCACCAAAAAGTGTCAGTTACAAACTCAGCTGAGGAAGGTAACCTGTGCTTAGGGCAAACTATGGGCAGGAAAGAAGCAATAGGAGTCCTGAACATGGATGGCCTGTGTGTTTCTGGGTGGGTGCTGGGGAGGAGTTAGGAGTGTTCAGGCAGGCCCCATTAACAGGCTTAGAGTCCAGAACCAGGGATGCTTTCTCTGAATGAAAGAAAGTCAAGGACCTCACATCATGGAAGGACACTTTGTGTTAATTTTTCACCTGGGATCAAGGTTTCTGACAATGACTGAATTCCAGTGAGTTAGTGAGCTCTCTAACTGGAGTTAGCTACTCCTTGGAAGGAAGATGGGGCAATCTACTTCCATAGTGATACAGCCTCAGAAACCCAAGGAGGGGTTGCTATGAGTCAGGTCCAACTCGACAACACATAACAACAACAACAACAACTGGAGTTAATAACCTTAGTGACTTTGCTTAGAAGTCTTTTTTTTTTTTTTTTTTTATTAGGATTTGGGTGAAGATTTACAGAGTAAATTCACTTTTCATACAGCAGTTCACATATACTTTGTCTCATGTCATTGACCAAAATTTACAATGCAGCAGCTCCCCTCCCATTTCCTCCCCATAGTTACCTCCTCCCAGTGTCCATCCCTTCATACTCTTCTGCACCCTGAGCTATCTCCCTGTGTGTAAGCAGCCCTTCCTTCTCCCATGATTGTTCTCTCCAGGGTGTGTGTCTACTTGAGGTAAATGTTTAACTCACATGCCTGTGCTTTGTTTGGCTGGAAACCACAGTTGTGGGTTCAATTCCAGACCTGAAGGACAGCTAGGGGCCATAGTCTCAGTGGTTACACCAGACTCCATTGGACCAGCAAACCTGGTCCCCACCTTCTTTTTTTTTTTTGCGTCCAAATGATTTTGAGTTTTGTTCCACATTGTTCTCCCTCTTTATGCAGGATCTCCTACATCCCTTCCAAGTGGATGGCAGTGGTAGCTGGGCACCATCTAGTTCTTCTGGTCTCATAGTTGTATAGGTTGCAGATCGGATGGTGTACCAGTCGCTAGGACTGATTGTTTCCATTATGCTTAGAAGTCTTAACAAACTAAAAGGAGTTCCAGTGGTGTCCTGATTAAGGCATTTGATTGCTAACCAGAAGGTCAGTGGTTTGAACCCACCAGCTGCTCCACAGAAGGAAGATGAGATAATCTGCTTCTGTAAATATTTACAGCCTTGGAAATCCAGTGGGGGTTACTATGAATCAGAATTGACTCAATGGCAGTGAATTTGTTTTCTTAACAAACTGGGCAGCTTTGCCAAATTATAAATGGGCCATGGATGGACTGCATTGTATGGTATTATCTTTTGGCTCTTCAAATGGCTAATTATCCCTGAAAGAAAGATAGGTGTGAGTATCCTCAGCCTTAGGATATCCTCGCTTCTCCTTTTACAAAGAGATGGCTTTGTGGTAACATGGTTATCTTGGTTCTAAAGGGGATGTTACAAGTCATATTTTGAGAAATTAATGCTATGTTAGCTTTCCATGTGTGTCCTCTTCTTGCTCAAAGAGTTCACAGTTTTTAAGAGTCTAAAATGTAAGCTGAAAGGGACTTAAAAGCAAATCCAACTCATTGTTGCCTAGCTGGGAACACTGAGCCCAGAGAAGGGCCCCAGCAAGTATCTGGCCAGTCTCTTGACTCTTCCTCTATTGTTCTTCCCACTGATCCTGAAAGATAGCAGATGGGATGTTAGATATGACATGATGTACATTTGGAGAGACAAAGATTCCACTCACCTCCCTCTATTACCTTGTCCCTCTGTTCTTCCTCCAAGGCTCTTCTTCCCAATGCTTCCATGCTGTGTAGCTCCAAGCAAATTGCTTTACCTCTGTATCTCATTTATCTCATGTGAAATGGATATGATGAAGATGTCATGTGATGATGATGGCAGTGGTGATGATGATAAAGACAATGGTGATGGTGATAATGATGATGGTGATGATGATGATGATGCCTCCTTCCAAAGCAATGAATTTGGTCCAGCATGAGCTTTACAGTCAGAAAAATCCTTCCAATTCTTGGAGCACTTACTCTCTCTGAGCCTCTGATCCTTGGTTTTCAAATAGGGGAGATAATTCCTAACTCATGAAATTATTTTGAGAATTAAATGGTTATATATATATATATATATATATATATATATATCCAAAAGAGCTCTGGTGGCACGGTGCCTAAAGCATTTGACTGCTAAGCAGAATGTTGGTGGTTCAAACCCATCAGCCACTCTGCAGAAGGAAGATGGAGCAATCTACTTCTATCAGTTTTACCACCTTGGAAACCCAAAAGGGTGTTGCTATGAGTTGTAGTCGACTTGGGGGCAATGAGTTTGGTTTCGAGCTCTGGTGGCGTAGTGCCTAAAGCATTTGACTGCTAACCAGAAGCAGGAGGTTCAAACCCACCAGCCACTCCTTGGAAGGAAGATTGGCAATTTACTTCTGTGGAGATACCACCTCAGACACCCAAGGAGGGGTCACTTTGAGTCAAATAAACTTGATAACAGTGAGGATTTTTTTTTTCAATATCCAACAGTTTGTGTTCAATAAATAGCCAGTGCCATAACTATAGTTACCAATAATACAATGAATTATAAGATGTATATAAAAGTCCTTAGAAAATCCTAATGTGCGATAAGAATATTAGTTACTATTAACCAGGCGGGAGCACTGGTCGTGTAGTGCCTAAGGCACTTGACTGCTAACCAGAAGGCTGGCGGTTCAAACCCAGCAGCCACTCCTTGGAAGGAAGGTTGCACAATCTACTTCCATAGTGATATTCCCTTGGAAACCCAAGGAGGAGGTCGCTATGAGTCGGGTCTGACAGCACATAGCAAGGACAACAACAACAATTAACCAGGTTGGCCATGTCTCCATCCCAAGCAGTTGTCAAGATTCCTGCATATCTAGCAGATGACTCAGCCAGAGCTGGGGACTGGATTTGCTTGCCATAATTGCTTAAATAACTTGTTTGCCTGTGATACATTCTGGTTATTTCTGACATGGCCAAAGAGACCACAGAGGGCATTAAGCAGGAGAAGAGAAACTACAAAACAAGATTTCAGAGAGGGAGAGATTTCTTATAATGGTTGGGACCACCTCCCTGCCAATTTGATTTCCTATGCAAATGAGTGTGGTGAAAAAATTGATTTGGGCTGGACCTTCACACCCCTGTTTGGAGATTACACAAACAAATGGCACTTTAATGGTACATGTGTCAGTTGGGGGGTTGTGTTAATTACATTTCAATAGAAGCATGGTGATAACTCACTAGCTCAGCCCCTGGTAGTTAATTTTGTTACATCCTGGGGAAAATTCTGTTGGGGTCTATGAGTAGCTGTGGTGCAATTAGGCAGCAAGAAGGTTTTTGTCGGTATGGTTGCTATTGATTAGTATTTACTTTAAAAAGAGTAAAAACTATTCCCTCGTGCCAGAGCTGCCTAATCTGTCAGACAAGGCTACACATTTCAGAGACACATAGCAGGCTTTTTCATATATTATGAAACCCCCCAAAAGAGAGTCCAATATAAAAATCTTCCCAACTGGTTTTAATGATGCTCCAATAAAAGGCATATACTACAGCCAAGATCTCATTAAAAGAGAGAAGTCTTTTTGTAGATTTGCTTATTTATTTATGAAACACCTCTGAAATATTTATAAATGCTACCCTGATATTTGTCTGAAAATATAATCTTAGGGCTTCTTTGGTGGAAGGGTGGAGGAGGGGGGAAATGGAGGAGAGGATGCCGATGGAAGAAAAAGGTGAATTGTGCGCAGTTTCTTCTGTAGCAGTGAAATGGATGTGCCAGGCTATACGGATTTGTCACTAGGGGGTGCCCCAAGAACCAGGCAGACGCTAACCTGCTCAGCACAGGTGACCCAACTTGCTTAGATTGCTTAAACCGAGGCAATGGCAATCACACATGCTCAGTTTAATTTTCCTGACAGAACCGGGCCAGATGCAGATGTTCTTCAGGCCTTTATCACTTCCTTCCCTTTTAGAGCTATTTATTAATTGAAATAATAGTTTTGTTACTCCTTGCCTCAGACCTCCTTTCATCTGTTTAGCAACTGCTTTCTATGAAACACAAAAGAGCTCAGCAATGACACTGGTGTCTTAATTAACCATTGAATACCTTATAGAGCAGCTGTCACAACTCTTGTCACTTCCAAGAAAGCACAGTGGTCCCTGTTTCAGAAAAAAAGAAAAGAAAACACACACATACACAGGAAAAAAAAATGTTGATCTAATGAGCTGTCTTTGACATGTCTTACGAATTGCATTTTTTATCATAGTGCTTTGCACTCACATGGCAATGCAAATTAGGGGATCTCAGTCTGCTCTGGAGCAAACTAGAGAATTCAACTTCGCTATTCTCCCCCCTACTTTTCCAAAGGAGACACTGCTTGCCCTGTGGCTCAAAGAAATAGTTCAAGATCAGAGATGATATCGAGACTAAAACTGTGTATCAGTTAAAAGAAGGGGAGGGGCTGAGGTGAGCTTATGTAACCAAAATGTTTCCAAGCCTTTCCAGCCCAGGTGGGTGAATGAATGTCATTAACATGAAGAATGGAGCCTCCAGGGCCTAACACCCTCACCTGCTTGTGCAAATAATGCAATCCCTTACAAAGCTCAGCTCAACCTCAGCATCTCTTTGTGTTCCCTAAGAGTTGCTTATGCGTGTACAGGAATTAGTTTGTGCTTCCACTATTACTGGACTGTTTTCTATGCTAAGCTCCCCAAGTGCCATGAACATAGGCTTTAGCCACTCCAAACCATACCACTCCTATTTTTCTATATTGTTAATTATGATTGATTGCTGACCCTAGCCACCAGTTCTTTCAAATCTTTCACTACCATAACAAAGTAGTAGTTGAAATGAGGAGAAGGGCTACTTTAGGAAAGTACCAATACAAAGTTGAGCCCCAAAGTGTTCTAGTTTTGGTGAGGGAACTCTTCCAGTTCATATGTATAGCCTTTTTCATCTCACGATATAGATAGCTCCTAGCGTATAGGCCAGGATGGGTTCAAACACAGGTAGTGAAGAATAACATAACCCATCCAAATATCTTCCCATTTGACTTTCAGACTTGTGACTGCTAGATTCTCCTTCTCCCTTGGTGACCCTTCTTTTCCATCTCTGTCTCCTGATGTCCATCCCTCTTATCTTCCTCAAGTCATCATATTTGTCCATGTTTATCTCAATCTCTATTAATGCTACAGTTCAGTTCTATCTTCTCCAACTAAAAGGCTCCTTAGCTCCCATGTAAATAAATATTTAGGGGAAAGACTCCTGTCTTAACTCCACATATCATGCACCTGACGGTTAACTTTGGCTCTGCAAGGACTCTTATATCATCAATGTAAAACTGTATGAGATGGAAGCCTTTTTAGAAAAACCCAGGATAAATCTCAGGGAAAACAACAGTACAAATGGCATAATAATTGGCTTGTTTCAAATGTGTTACTCTGTTTAGATGGTACATGAATGTTTATGAAGGATATCTATGCCTACTAACAAGTCTATACACTCTTCAAAGGCAAAACACTGAGCTTCGGATCCAGAGCTAGGAACTAACCGATCACTTGCCATCAAGTTGATTCTGACTCATGGCAACCCCATGTGTATCAGAATAGAACTGTGCTCCCTAGGGTTTTCAATGGCTAATTTTTCTAAAGAGATTGCCAGGCCTTTTTTCTGAGATGTTTCTGGGTGGACTTGAACTGCCAACCATTTATTTAGTAGCCAAATGTGACCATTTGTACTACCAAGGGACTCCAGAATTAGTAGGCAATTATGGTGGTTATGTTTTTGTGTCAACTTGGCTGGGCCTGGTTGAGTGGCTGGGCAGCTGGTGGTAGTTATTCCCCATGATGAGACTGGCAATCAACTCCATGGTGGGAACTACCACAAGCAGCTGAATAGCTGCTTTTGAGATGTGGTCTGCTTCCTGTATATAAGGAGAAGCCTTGGAAATGGTCTGTAACATGTGACACGCTTGGACCCTGCATGTAGCCATGTTATTGTTCAGCAGCCTGCCATGTTTTGCCAACCTTGGGACTTACAATGGACTTGAATTAATGGCCTACCATGTGGTTTGGTGACATCGGGACTGTGCCTTTTTACTTGTCATCCTTGGGGCTTCTCAGCCTCAGCAGCCAGCAGCTGTCTGAGTGAAGAAACGCCTCTAGCTCCAGTGGGCTGGGAGCAGGAAGCAGAGCTGGACCCCTAGGTTGAGGGGCTTTCACCCCTTGGAACTTGGACTTGAAGCCTCCAAATTGTAAGAATAAACTCCTGTTTGTTAAGGCCATCCCATATGTGGTATATTCCTGTCAGATTGGCACTAGGTAACCAGAACAGCAATCAACGTGAAGGATATGGAAATCATAACAGCCCAAGGACAATTATCATTGCCTTTTCATTTTTCAAAGCAAGCATGATACTTTATACCCCTATAAATAAATGCAAAATGCACCCCACAGACTTATCAAATCAGTGGAACAACAAAGAATTTTATAGTAGTTGTTTGCTGGGGAAATTGTAACATGCTAGAAGATAGTAGCATAGTGGCTAAGACACTTGCCTGCTAACCAGACAGCTGGCGGTTCAAACCCACCAGCCACTCCTCGGAAGGAAGGTTGGGCAATCCTACTTCCGTAGTGATACTGCCTCGGAAACCCAAGGAGGGGTCGCTATGAGTCGGGGCCGACTCGACGGCACATAACAACAACAACAACAAGAAGATACTACACTCATTGCTACCATATTTAAATAATGGTTATGTGAACTTTTAGAAACTAGCCTTCTATTTTGCATAATTCCAAATTCAAGGTGCCTGGGAAGGTAATCACCCCTGTAATAACCATTGTGCTTCCATTTATTCCAAATACGGTGTGCACTCATCTGTGACTTTATGGTGGGATAGCATGATAGATTGTGAACTGACGAATTTGCCACCTGGAAGTGCATGGTACTTGGTGAAATAATTGGTTGCACATAATAGGTTTGCCAGTTGAATCTCAAAATAAAGCAGAGCTTTGGAAATCGGTGCTAGATCACATGGCTGGGGTCTAGAGAAAAGGGTGAGGCCTGGAACAAAGCAGACAGAATGGGGACTGTGAGGCTGACTGACTCAACTCAGGGCAGGATGGTTCCGGAAGGCATTTTGTGTAAAGCTTCTTGCCAAATTGGCCAGTGGGGCCCATAAATGCATCCGACAGTAGAAAAATGGATCCTGCTTGTCTCTGCCGAGGGAGCCCCTGGGAAGACAGACACTTTCTTGATTTACTCTAAAGTTGCAACAAGAGGAGTGTGGAGCCAGGTTTGCTTGCTTCGTGCGTAATAAGCTTCCTCTCCATGGCTAAATTGTCACCACCTCACGACAGTCTGCAGTGTCTTCTCCTGGGACCCTCCAAAACAACTAATATAAATGATAGGCCTGTGGTTGTTGCCTGATGAATACTTGTTGACATTACTTTACTGGAATGCTACCTCTGAGCTGGTCAGCTCAGCCTGAAAGGCCAGGATAGCACTCCCCACAGAGAAGAGGAATAGAATTCATCTCCTGCATGAAATGCTTTGGGTTAGCCTACTTTCTCTCCAAAGCACTCATTCTTTCACCTTTGTTTATTGTATCTGAGAAATATACCTCAATTAAAACTCAAAAACCAAACCCCCTGTCATCAAATTGATTGCAACCCATAGCGATCCTTTTTAGGACGGGGTAGAACTGCCCCATAGAGTTTCCAAGGCTGTGAATCTTTATAGAAGCAGACTACTTCATCTTTCACCTGCAGAGTGGCTGGTGGGTTCGAACTGCCCACCTTTTGATTAGCAGACCAATGTCTTAACCACAGCACCACCAGAGCTACATATGTGTGTGTATGTGTGTGTGTGTGTGTGTGTGTGTATACATATATATATGCATATACAAATATATGTAGGTCTGTCAGGTATGTAAGGGAGCTCTGGTGATGTAGTGGTTAAGGCATTTGGCTACTAACCAAATGTTGGTGGTTAGAACCCACCAGCTGTTCCATGGAAGAAAGATAAGCCAGTCTGCTTCTCTAAAGATTTACAGCCTTGGAAACCCTTTGAGGGTCGCTATGAGTCAGAATTGACTTGAAAGCAGTGAGTTTTAGTTTTGTTTTTTAAATCGGTTTTATACATATCTAAGTCCTGAAAAAACTACCGAAAATTTACCAGCTGATCTTTCTCATTAATAGAAATTTGTGAACTCTGCATCAATTTCCTATGGGTTCATTTGAGGTGAAGGAAGGGAGTTTCCTTTTATAGGTGAGAACAGTTCAACACCTAAAACTCTGCTTGTATGTTTGCTGTTCTGGATCTGAAATCTATGCTGAGGGAAGCAACAGGGCTTTCCCCATGCTCCCATTCAGACTCTATTCCATGTTCTTTTATAGGCACCTCTTTGGAGCTAGGAGCTTAGGTGGTATAGTGGATAAGGCATTTGGCTGCTAACCAGCAGGTTAGCAGTTCAAACCCACCAGCTGTTCCACAGGAAGAAGATGAGGCAATCTACTTCCATAAAGATGTATACCCTTGGAAACCCTATGGGGGTTGCTATGAGTCAGAATCATCTCAATGGCAGTGGGTTTGCAGCTAATGGGTGATTTAAACCTTGTTCAAGAATAGATTGGTGGGGGAAAGGAGGAGTTATTGCTTAAGAGGCACTGAGTCTCTGTTAAGGGTGATGAACAATTTGTAAATGGATAGTGATGATTGTTGCACAGCATGGTAAATGTAATTAATGTCACTGAACTGGACACATAAAAATGGTTTAAATGGCAAGTGTTTTGTCATATATATAAAAAACCAAACTCACCATCGTCGAGTCGGATCTGACTCATAGCAACCCCTCCTTGGGTTTCCAAGGAGGTATCGCTACAGAAATAGATTGCCCCTTCTTCCTTCTGAGGAGTGGCTGGTGGGTTTGAACCTCCAGCCTTCTGGTTAGCAGTCAAATGTCTTAGGCACTATGCCACCAGAGCTCCCGTCATGTGTGTGTGTGTGTGTGTGTGTATGTATCTGTCATGTATATATGTCATGTGTATATATCTATACGTGTGTGTGTATATGTCGTGTGTGTGTATATATATATATATATATACATATATATATATATATATACACACACACACACACACGTGTGTGTGTGTGTGCCATTGAGTTGTTTCTGACTCATAGCAACCCCTCCTTGGGTTTCTGAGGTGGTATCTCTGCAGAAATAGATTACCAATCTTCATTCCGAGGAACGGCTGGTGGGTTTGAACCACCAATCTTCTGGTTAGCAGTCAAATGCCTTAGGCACTATACTGCCAGAGCTCCCAATGTGTGTATGTGTGTGTATAAAATATAATTTAAAAAAAGAGAATGGTGAGGAGAGTTGAGATGGAGCAAAAGATAATGCTGATAACTGCTTGGCAATGGTTTCTCTGAGAGGAAAACACCTCAATGGCAGTGGGTTTGGTTTTGGTTTGCCATATCGCAATATACACACATACATACATATATATATTATTTTATTTGTTTTAAAAACTATACAACAATTTCCACATGTACAATTCAATGACATTGATTACATTCTTCAAGTTCTAAAACCATTCTCACCTTTTCTGAATTGTTGCTCCTCTATTTTATGTAAACTTATTGCCACCTAAGTTTCCTGTCTAATCTTTTGATTAGACAATTTGTTCTAACATGGATAGTTTTTAAAAGAGCACAGTGACCAAGGCAGATATTCTTTACTATTTAAGCTAGACTGTTGGCTCTGGTGCTGTAGTGCCTAAGGTATTTGACTGCTAACCAGGAGGCTGGTGGTTTTAACCCACCAGCCACTCCTAGGCAATCTACTTTAGTGAGTTTGAGTATCTGTGCAAGAATATCTTCAGCTGAATCTATCATTGGTCTGCAGTATATGCCTGTTTGCCACCCGCCATCTGATCTTTTCAGTTGTCTATGCATTTATCTATAGTCTGCTGTTTGGTGTTAGTGGTAATGCAGTATTGTGCATATACTGGTATTAGACTCTGTCGTCTACATCTTATATGCACATTTCGGTGTCCTATCTTTCTCCAATGTTATCATGCTGGTCGTGGACTCTTTCCATACCATCCCCCCCTTACCCAACTCAGAGTGTGGCCTCCAAGTAGTCCAAAATTTTCCCTTCCTTTCCCTCCCATCCCTGGTAACCTACAAAGTGAGTTATCTTCCGTAAGCAAGCCCTTCCTTGACTTTTTACACTAATGGACTCATACGATGTTTGTCCTTCTGCGACTGACTTATTTCACTCAGCATAATGTCCTCCACATTCATCCACATTGTGAGATGATGCACGTATTCTTCATTATTCTTTAATGTAGCATAGTATTCCATTGTGTGGATGTACCATAATTTGGTTATTCAGGGGATATTTTGGTTTCAGGTTTAAAGATTATATCAGGGATATAAGGATTATATCAGTTTTGGGAGTTCAACCAGCATCCATAGCTCCATAAAGTCTGGATTCCATGGTCAGAGTTTTTAAAATAATGAAATGGAGACAAGTAAACAACTGTTTGGGTGCCTAGAACCTTCACTGCAGAATTTATCTGGTGATTATATGACACTATTTGGCTGCTTATAGAAATATCAACAAACTGAAAGGTAAAATAGAGTTACAGTTATAACCTCATAACAAGAAGTCTCATTATTATTCAGAATTGTCTATAATGTTATCTAATTCATACTGCTGTAATATAGTAGCATAGAAGAAAAATCTGATTCAGTATGGTTCATTAGTCTCCTGGTTCCCAAACTGTAAGCCACGGCACCCTGGGGCACTGCAACAAACTCAAAGGAATGCCAGGAAATATTTTAAATCTTTGAGAAAAATACAGCAATTTTTGACATCTGTCAGACACCGTGTGAACTACTAGCTCAAGGTAGTTCACAGTTTCAGTATTGGACTGCACTAGTCTTCTAAATGATGTCACATCTTTGAGAAACTAGATTTTGACAGTTGCTGGAATAAGCAAGTACTGTGTGAAAATTAATGTGGAACAGGAAATGAGGGTGGGGGCATCTAGTGTGATTTCAAGGCTTGCTGTGTGGTACCCAACTGGTACATATATCTCATTAGTAAGTACTTATGAGTATTTAATAATGAAATGAAAATACTGTTTTTCTTTGAATGCATGTGTATCATTTTTTTCAAAAAACTAAGTTGTTAGGATGTAAGGACTTCTACTTCCGTAGTGATACTGCCTCGGAAACCCAAGGAGGGGTCGCTATGAGTTGGGTCTAACGTGACGGCAAACAATGATGACAACAACAACAATAATTAATAAACAGAACTGTTAGTCATTTCTTTGGGGCCAGTTGTGCTGTAAAAAATTACTGAGGCACTAAGGACATTGTGAATCAAGAATGTTTGGGAACCTCTGGATTAGATAATGTGGAAAGTAAATAATTGATGTTCATTATTGAATAAATGACAAGAAGTATTTATTGTATACCCACTACACATAGGCATAATTCAATACTAAAGACACACACATCCATATACAGACAAGAAGTCTCTACCTTAAGGGAAGGGGGAGCTGGAATAATATTAAGGATGTAGTATGTGCCAGGGCCAGATGCTTTACATGTAATCTTAGTACATCTGTACAGAAACCTATGGGGAAGGTCATATGATTATTGGATTATTGATTATTAGACAGTTTCAGACATGAGATACTTGCCCCAAATGACACATTCATCATAAGTGAACAGAGTAGAATTTGACCCAGGTCTATCTGACTCTGAGGCATATTCAGCCTTGCTCTAACAGTGTACTGGACTATTATGAGAGCAGTATTGAAATAGCAGTCCACGTGTTTCAACATAGATCAAAAAGATGCCATTTTAGGATTTCTGGGACAATACAAGTCACTGTGTGCACTATTGAACTACTGTTTTTTTATATTTTTCTTTGTTGATCGTTTAGTGAACACAATTTTGTATGTGAGTTCACGTTTTAATTCTTTTCTTTATTCTCTATGTGACTAAATCATTTTACTTTGAAACATTCTATTTGGCAGACAGTAAACAACTCTTTTAATCTTGAACTTTGTAGCTTGTACCCCAAACCAAAACCTACCGCCATCAAGTGGATGCTGACTCTTAACGACCCTAAAAGACGGAGTCTAACTGGCCCATAGAGTTTCCAAAGCTATAAATCTTTATGGAAGCAGATTGCCTTATCTTTCTCCTGCAGAGTGACTGGTGGGTTTGAACTTGACTTTTTGCTTAGCAGGTAAATGCTTTAACCACTGCACCACCAATGTACCCAGCATAGTTAAAAAGCACCAAATATTTCTAGCTGTATCGTAGTTGTGAGGCTGTGTGATGTTCAAGCTTAACCCACAGCAATTTATGCACCTCAGAGAAGGAGCTTTCCATTCAGACTAAGAGGAAAGGCTATCTTGTTCTTTCAAGGAAATAACTAAAATAATTCTGCAGAGCTTTTGCTTTATTAGTCTCTGCATAAGCAAAAATAGGCTCTGGGTGGAAGCTGGAATTACTCTTGGCTTTCCTTGCTGTCCTGTATTGGCTGGATTAAAAAAGAGTTTGACTTTGTGGTCTGACATTTGTATAATGGATATTCTGTACACACATACCCCAGATTTTGTTGATTCAGAGATTACTCAAACTCCATCCTGATAAAGCTGTTATTTAATCTGGGTTTAACGTAGTTGTTTGTTTAGTTTGAAGTGTGGGGAGTTGTTTTGGAAAGTAGGTTGTGCTGAAAAGGTTTTTTGCTGATGTCCCTACCTGGTGAAATGGTAAGAGATGGTTTTAGTAGATGGTCAAGCATTGGGTCAGAAATCTGTCAACCTTACTTTAAGAGAACACCGTGAAAGAAGTGTGGCTAAAGACTGCCGGGTTGTGCTAGCTCAGGAAACTCCCTGTCTGGGTTACTTACCTTTTATTACTAACTTTTCACCCAGTCACTATACTGGATTTCCCCTTTTCCCCACAGAAAATTAGTAATCATATTTCCAATCCACATTTGTACATTTTAATCAGATAAGAACTCTGAAGGTATCACGTGCATATTGGGACATTTACTTTGGCTAACTGCACGCAAATTTGCTTTTGGCCTGCCCAGGTAGCTGTATGAGAATTCTATGGTCTCCCTTTTGAAGATTTTTGAAAAGGGTATATTCACTTTTACTTCTCTGAGATCTTGCCTAGAAGATGCTAACACAGGATAAAAGAAGGATGAAGATGGAAAATGACATCATGTGTAAAGCATGATTTCATATTGGCTGTCCTGTCAAGACTAAGTCATGGTTTCTGTTGTGGACAGCCTCGAATGGCCTGGAAATGCAGTACTGCTTCTTATTGCCTTAAGTAGGGTGTGAACCACCCTGGACCCCAATGCTGTTTTACAGTGGTATGAAGGTCATTATTGCCCTTGGGAGTCCTTGCTACCTTCTTTCTGGAAGCTCCAGGGGAGATCTACCTTGGTCTCATCTATAAGAAGCCTGAGGTCATGTTTTGCTCCCCATCTCATTCCCTTTGCTCTTGTCTTACTTTCCTAGTGTTGCTACAACAGAAATACCACAAGTGGATGGGTTTAACAAACAGATTTATTTTCTTAGAGCCTAAGAGTCTGTAGTTGTTGTCGTTAGGTACTGTGGAGTAGATCTCAACTCAGAACAACACCAGAGGACAGAATAGAACTGTCCCCTGGGTTTTCTTGGCTGTAATCTTTATGGAAGCAGATCACCAAGTCTTTCTCCCTTGGTGCCATTGGGTGGATTAGAACTGCTAACCTTTCAGTTACAGCTGAGTACTTAACCATTTGTACCACCAGGATTCCTTTAGAAGGCTAGAAATCTGAATTCAAGGTGCCAGCTCTAGGGGAAGTTTTCTTTCTCTCTTGTTCTGGGGAAAGGTCCTTGTCTCTTTGGCTTCTGTCTCTGCATTCCTTGGCAATCTTCATATGGTGGGTATCTTCCTCTCCGTTTGTGCTTACTTTTCTGTGCCTAATCAGCAATTTTTATATCTCAAAGGTGATTGGCTTAAAACATACCCTACACTGATATTGTCTCGGTTGCATAATAAAGAAAGTCCTATTCCCAAATGGGATTATATGCTTAGGTATCGAAGTTTAGGATTTATAACACATATTTTGGGGGAACACAGTTCAATCCATAACCACCTTGTATATCAGATCCCTGAAATTTGTATGTGAGCTAGAACCTCTTCACAGTAATTTTGAATAATTTTTCTTGGAGTGATTTACTATCAAACCCATAGAATATGTCTCAAAAGTAGAGCCAGAAACTATTGCCTTATTTTCTGAAGAATTCTGTCCTGCCTGACTCTCTTTTTCTTTTTTAAGCCTTGGGGAAAGATTAAGCAATTCTGTTTACTTATCTTCTTCGAACTCAGAATTGGCTATGGCTCCAGTAAATAGAAGGCTTCCAAAGCATAAGGCTGTCTTGACCCTATCCAACATATGCTTTGGAGTCATCACAGCGTGGTTCGAATGTTAATTCTGTTGTTTGCTAATAAGAGATTTGTCTTTGCTGAACCTCGGTTTCTTTGCCTGGAAAGTAGAGACAATAATTCTATTTCTCTGTGCTTTTAATCATATATTAGATGAATTGGTGCATGTAAAAAGCCTGGCACCTACTAGGTGCTCAAGAATTATAGCTTACTTTCCTGATCTTACAATTTTTTTATTACTACCTAAAAGCTTGTGTTTATCATTTGTACCATTCCTGGATAATGATTGAGGCAAACATGGAAGGAAACATCAGCTCCTTTCTCTAATTCATTGAGGGGCCTAGCTTTTCTTCTCCCAGGGTCTTCCTCTCTTTATTATGGACACAGTTTTGCTTCTTCCTATTGCATGATTTTGGTGCTTCACAGGAAGCTCAAGAAGATTGAAGTGAATGAATTAGGCTCTAGGACTAACTATTGTTGTTGTTGTTGTTATGTGCCGTCGAGTCGGCCCGACTCATAGCGACCCCTCCTTGGGTTTCCGAGGCAGTATCACTACGGAAGTAGGATTGCCCAACCTTCCTTCCAAGG